>NW_022744966.1:3250615-3257356 GCF_011630105.1 Anneissia japonica
TATATATATATATAAATATACAAATAAATATAAAAATATATAAATATATAAATAAATACAGTATATAAAATAATATATATATATATATATAAATATATCAGTAAATACAGTATATATATATATATATATATATAAATATATCTGTGTGTATGTATCTGTATATCTGTATTTTAACAACGTCTATCAGTGCTGCATACTTTCGGATCGACGATTCGAAAAAGTCAAAAGTATATGTACTGCGCATGACTGGACTACACAGGCAAAGCTCCCCGGTGTGTTATTCATTTGCATCTACTAGGCCAAAGAATATAGGCTAGGCCTACGTGTTTGCAAAACTGGATAACCTGAAAAAAAAAATTAAATGTATGGCTCGCATGGCTCACTGGCTCGCACTCTGGCACTACTCCCTATACATGTGAGTAGCGATTTTGTTTTGTAATAATATTTGCAATATAATAATAATTGTGGTTGTTATATTATCGACTCCTTTAAAGGTGCGTTGTCCGCTTGTCCGTTGGGATGGTCTCAGTATAGTAATTACTGCTATAAGCCATTCACATCTACCAAAACCTGGAGTTCAGCGAAAGAAGCGTGTAGGAACTTTGGAGTCAGAGTGGACCTTGTGTCAATTCATTCATCAGGAGAGGACGTATGCATAAGTATTTCTATTTAATTTATTTAGGCATATTTACTTGGTTGTGTGTCTTTGTTCGTTCGTATATTTATTTTTATGTCATATTCATATATTTCTGCATTCATTCATTTCTTTATTCGCTTCGTCTTCACCATCCATCCTAAAGTCAATGCCGAGATCAGTGGTGACGCCAGCAGGTTGAGGGGGGGGGGGGCATTTTCCCACCTGTCGGACAGGCCTTGACCCCCTGTCGGCCGACGAACGACTAGGTCGTCGGACCAAAAATTGAAAAAAAAAAATAATTTGCCCATATAAATAACGCTATTTTAATTGCTAATCCCAAATAGTGTGGACTCAAAGCACACTAGTACCAGATTAACCCTAACAGGGATTTTTGTATTCCGGGCCATCGACTGAGGTTTCGCCGTCGCCTAGGTTCGGACCCCTCTGCTGGACACGCCGGACCCCTTGTCAGCAAATTTCTGGCGTCACCTCTGGCCCAAGATTTGTGTTGTAAATTTATAACAAATTGAATTATGTTTTTGCATTTAGGCCAAGCTGTGTATTTTTAGGTTTTAATGTAATGTTTTTATTATCATAATAATAATAATAATAAATAAATAATAAATAATATTTAATAAATAATAATAATAATAATAATATTAATTATTAATAATTATTTATTAATAATAAATATTAAATAAATATTACTTATTAATAATAAATAATTATTAATTATTAATAATAAATAAAAAATAATTAAAAAAATAATAAATAATAATAATAATAATATTAATTATTAATAATTATTAACTAATAATAAATATTAAATAAATATTACTTATTAATAATAAATAATTATTAATTATTAATAATAAATATAAAATAATTAAAAAAATAATAAATAATAATAATAATAATAATAATAATAATACTGGCTAAATATGTATCAGGTAAAGATTCACAAGATAATCAAACGTATGAGGCTCAAATCTCACTCTTGTTTTTTGTTTTTTTTTTGTTTTGTTTTTTTAAAAATTATTTTGTTATTTTTGTTAATTGTGCTTATATATTAACATTTAAAAAAATATAAAAGATAAGATGCACAAAGAATAATAAAAATAATTATGATAATAAAAATAGTGAGATTTGAACCCCATGCGTTCGATTATGTTATTATTGTCATTATTATTATTATTGTTATATAAGTTATATACAGATACTGGAGCATTCAAAAATTATTATAATTTTTCTCCGTGTAAGTTTGTGTGTGTAACATTATCGCGTTTTTCATTATTTTTTGTGTGCGGCATATCTCAAAAACAGCATCACAGATAAATAACAAAATAATAATAATAAAAAAAAAACTACTGTACATTTCACCTAAAATCTATAGCTAGTAATATTACACCGCTACAATACAACAACCAGCGGATACTAAGATATGACGTGACACTAATCTCAGATTATCTATTATTTGTGTATCTTATAAACATTTTTTTTTCATATTTCATTATTTATAAGATTTTATTTTTTAAAATTGGGACAGTAATTAAGAAACATAGAATCTACATCTTCACCAATCCACCGCCCAAACGAGGCCTAGCAGAGGCCTCAAGTAGCAAGCCCATCCATCAGTCGGGCTTACATGCCTTCCGGGCTGCCTCCATTCCGTTGGCCAGAATTCGGCACATGGTCGGTACGCTCGAGTCGGTCCGCGGTCAATTTACTTGAGTCAGCCTCTGGCCGATTCAGCCTGGCCTAGCAAAATGACTCAGTCAAACGGTCTGCTTGAGTTGGCTCGTCAGTTGCTACAAAACTATATAAATAAATAACGTTCTAAAATGTTCCAGGAATGGCAAATACAAACGTCACAGACAGACAAACACACCGACAGACAGACAGCCCGACCAACAGACAGACACCCAGACCGACAAACGGAGCTCATTGCAATACCCTCTTCCCCACTTCGTGGGGCGAGGGTAATAACAACAATGCTTGGTAAAAGACAAAACCATGTTTGTCGATACAAAAAATGTTTTGTAAATGACAAAACCATGTTTGTCTATACAAAATATGTTTTGTGAAGAGAAAACCATGTTTGTCTATACAAAACATGATTTTTAAAAGTCGTTTTTCTTTGCAATGACCCATCAAAGTTGGCCTCTCCTGTCAAAAACAGCACTTATGGATTTTGGGAACATGAGTAGAAATATCTCTTTAGGTAAATCAACCAGATGACATCATCATCCTTGTATGAATAATCTTTCTTACAACATTCGTAACAATTTTGATGCTCTTTCTATTAATATGTTTAAAAAAGAGTCATTTATTTGTATTTAGTAAGACTGTACCTTGATTATTTTTGGATATATTCACTGTATGTACAAGGGCTTCCTTGAAAAGCAGTGCTAGTTACTGAATGGATACCCCTGGTAAGAAAGCTTAAATAAATAAATAAATAAGTGGCTTGGTAACACAGGTAAAATGTTGCGCTGACAAAAATAAACCTACATTAAATGAATCTAACTGATAAAGTTCAATTTATATGTGTAAATTTGACATTTTTGTGTCTAAAAGTAAATTTTGAATAGCAATATCTACCTAATTAAATAACAGGGAACAGTGAAATTACATGGAAACATCTCGAACCGGGGATATATCGGGGTTTCAGAGGCTTATTTAATCGATTTAGTCTACTAATATCTACAAAATATTTATAATTATTATTTCTCCCCGACGAATTGTGGTTTCTCTCCACGACGAGGGGTATGCCCCCCCCCCCCCCTGGCGCCCCCCCTGTACCGCTGGCGCCACCCCTGTAAACGTCCCCACATATTTTTTAAGGGGGAAGGGTTGGTCCCCTTTCTTTTTGAGAGTCAAGAAGATATGCCTGAAAAATTGTTCACAAATGCATAAATGACCAGGGAAAAGTGAAATTATCACTGTTCCCTGGTACCTCAAGATGGCCGGAAATGACACTTTTAAATAGTAAACTCACATCATCGCATTACCATTATAATATAGTCAAAATGAAGCGCCAACAAATTCTCATGATCTTTTATCAGCTATTTTTGGCAACCATGATCTAATTAGTATGTGTGATGTACGTTACCATAGAAAATAAAACTTAAAAACATTGTCTTTGATGTATTTACTTTACTTACTTTAAAACTGTGAGTCCTCACGTCTCTCAGCTCCACCATGTACCACAGTTGGGGCTGAGGTGGTAAAATTTGGGGAAATTGTACCTCTAGATAAGATAGTATAATACATACTCCAAGTATCGAAATGCACGCCATTTCGATATTTGAAGTATGTATTACACTATCTTATCCGAGATTAATCAGTGGATGAATATCTATTCGGGGCTGTGAAGCGTACAGTCACTCAAATCGAAAGCTCACAAAAAATAGCATTTTATTACTAGTTGCTAAATTTAATTTTCGAACATAATATCCTGCCATCATCAACATCTTTTGAAGCATCTGGAGAAGTATTGTTATCGCTTCCATCCTTCTTTGGAGGAATTTTACCTGTGGTGTGAAATCGTGGTGTGCCGGATCTGACAGCTAGCCCTGATACACGAGTCATTCACAGTGTATTAGTTAAAACAAAAGCCTTTTACTTAGTTTAATAATATTGTCATCACTGCGATCGTTAATCGGCCGGCCTAGCGTTTCTTTTAAACCGGAGCTCATTTGCATATTTGGACATACAATGATCTCGCAGCACCAACTGCTTAATTGATAGTGTGAAGTGGACTGAAACGCTTTTAATTGATTTTACGTTGATTACCTGATCAAGCTTTTATACCTATCTTTTTGTTTTCATCATGCCTGGAACAAACGGAGTTGTATTATCTGTTGTACTATGGTTGGTAACTATAAATGTTTCAAATAAGTTATATCAAAACATCAACACAAACAATTATTTTTACCAAAAATACCCGTATCCCATTCACCGAAAATATCTGAAGGAATAACTTATTTTGGTGAACACTTGGTATACACTTTTACTGCCAGAAAAAAGTTTTCACAATTCGACCACAACTTTCACCGAAACCAAAAGCATCTTATTATTAGAACTTTTATATTGTGTATTTTAAGATGCGGTAATATCGAACAGAATCCGGGTCCAGTAAAACGTATTCCAAGAAATCCATGCATTGGCTGTAAGAAAGGTGTTATTTCTACGAACAGGGCTATAAATTGTGACGAATTTTAGTTGGCATATCTCTAATTCTGGGGTTATAAATATTGGTTTAAGCGACCACTTGCTTATTTTTTGTACCCGTAAGTCTATAACAGAAAAGTTCAAAACGCACAAAAATATTAAAATAAGATCTCTGAAAAGTTATATTTACGAATATGTAGCTAAACTACAAGATGTGAATTGGTCATGCGTTACCGACTGTTTAGATGTTAATACAGCGTGGTCTACTTTCAAAGATGTCATTGTGTCTATAATTGATTCTGTAGCACCACAAAAACGTATTAGTATTAAACGGAGAACTAAGCCATGGTTGAACCCTGATATTCTTTTAGACATTAGGCATCTTGATGTCAATGAAGAAAAATGTTTCTCACTAAAACGGGTTGCTTCAGTGTTCAACAACTTCTCTACAAAAATTGCTTCTGACCTTAGTAAGCTCCCACCTTGTAATAGCATTTTTTCATGTGGCTCAGGAAAATTGAATACCTTCTATGCTTCAAGATGTTCGAACCGTTTTAAACTTGAACAAGTCAGTGAAGACTTCATAGAAACCGAACTTAAAAATATTAAATCTTCTAAGAGCACAGGTCTTGACGGTATACCCGCAAGGTTTCTAAAAGAAGATGCAACCGTTCTCTCTAATCCGATTACCTTTTTGGTAAATTTATCTATATCATCCGGAACAGTTCCTGATGAACTTAAACTTGCAAAAGTCAAACCTTTGTATAAAAAGAAATGTAGATCAAATCCGGAGAATTACCGTCCTATTAGTATCCTTAGCATTGTATCTAAGATTTTAGAAAAATCCGTGTATGTTCAAGTTGAAGAATTTCTTACAAAAAATAACATTCTATATGAGTTCCAATCAGGTTTCCGACAAAACATTTCCACAGAATTTGCCACCATCCATCTTCTTGACTCCATCAAGACAAACATGTCTCAAGGATTGTACACTGGAATGGTTTTAATTGACTTATGCAAAGCCTTTGACACAGTCGACCATCAAATTCTTTGTGAAAAACTCCAACCTTATGGGGTTTGATTCTGTCGAATGGTTCAGGTCTTACCTGAAAAATAGAAAACAAATTGTAAATGTAAGTAACACTTTCTCCGACCCACTAGTTATTTCGTCAGGAGTGCCTCAGGGTAGTATATTGGGACCACTGTTATTTTTATGTTACATAAATGATATGATTCTGAGTATAGATTCCGATTGTAAGCTATTACTTTATGCTGATGATAGCGCAATTTTTTCTCCCATCCTAACCCTGACTTTATTTCATCCAAACTAGGAAAAGTTTTAGATTCTTGCCGACAATGGCTCACTGATAACAGGCTCTCATTAATCATTGAAAAGACCGAATGCTATACTTTTCGGAACCAAACGAAAGCTTCGCAACACCGACTTTAAAATTATCACATGTGGACATACACGTAATGGGTCCACTTCTATCAAGTATTTAGGTCTTGAAATAGATCAAACTGTCTCATGTGAACTCATTGCCAGAACCATTATTAAGAAAGTTAATTCAAGATTAACATTTTTATATAGACAAGCAAAGGGCTTTGATATTAGAATCCGTAAATTACTTTGCTCAGCTTTAATTACCGGTACATGCCTCTTTGACTACTGTGCATCTGCATGGTACTATGATATAAGCATGTCTTAAAAGGAAGATACAAATATCGCAAAATAAATCTGCCAGATTTATTCTTGAATTAGGCCCTAGGTAAATTGTTTTACCTTTTGAATTTTAAACATGTTTTTAACGTATGCTTCTCTTTTAATAATTGATTCTTGCCTGTGAAGATTTTATCTTTCATAACGTTTTCTAAACATTTTAAGAATTTTTGCTTTTACTTTCGTACATTTTTACATTTGTTACATTATA
>NW_022744966.1:3257378-3259972 GCF_011630105.1 Anneissia japonica
TGGGGGGGGGGGGAAACGAGATGAAAAATAAAGCCTTGGGCCGTAGGCCTAAGCAATAATTGGGGACCAGCGGGCGAAGCCCCGGAAGCTCTGTCGCATATAGCCTTTTAATTGATTTTAAGCAATGCAATTAACATTTATTTCCATACGAAATTTTTTAAAATATCCAGTGGCGGATCCAGTAATTTGAAATAGAGCTGGGCCCAGAGAGGAACTTTTACAGATGGAGAGTGTAGCTGGACTACCACCTCAGCCCCACCATGGTTGGGGCTGAGGTAAGAAAATTTATGATTATGGCACCTCAAGTTGGTCGGAAATGGCACTCTCAGACTGAATTATAATTTTCCTTTCATTTTTTTCCATTTTTAAAAAATAATTTTGAAAAAATTAGGGCCGGCTCGGCCCCACTTGAATCTGCCACTGATTAGTATGGCGTCATTGCGAGACTGTGTCAACGTAACACTGGAGTTTGTAAACTTTTGGTAGGCTTATCACTTAATCGAAATAGGTAGACATCACATCCGTGAAATTAGAAAAAAACAGTAATCCTATGTATGTAGATAATATTAAACACAAGTATACGTACGGGTCATAATAATATACAAAAAGAATAAAACTTTTGAGTTTGTAAAAATATTGGCCTAATAAGGATACATGCTTCCAATTTCAACAACGTTCAGTACATTGTTTTCACAATAAATGTAGCCTCTGATAGTCGTTGCACCCATAAAATCGATCTAGTGGGTTTCTGAGATGGTTACAAAATGTTTAAACAATTGCGTTTTTACTTGGTTTTGGTCCGGAAAATACGTACCGCACTTAGAAAAGTGAACCAGACAAAATTCATGAGTCATGCGTAATTGTCATTCTTTCCATTCGCTTTTAAAAGTGGGGTTTTAATTATAGAAGATTGATGAAAAGTGGGGGGGGGGACAATCGATATGATGTCCCCCCCCCCCACTTTTCAAAGTGGGGGGTCCCCACCAATCGACGCCCATGCCGGATATGACACCCTATAGTAAAATTCATCACTATCGATCTCATTAATCGCTGTGATGTACCATAAAAAATACTAATTCATGTGCCGAAACGCTATCTTACCTTTGCACGTTTTTTCTTATAGTTCTCAAAATTAAAGGCACGCGCACTCGAGTCGAGTATTATAGGTAAATCAGATGTTTGTGGGCAGAGATACAACTAGGAATCTTGCTACATAAAAAGATGTACTGTGGCTGTACAGCGGTCTTTCGTTAAAACCTAGCTGGTATGGGTCATTTATGCATTTATGTGAACAATTTTCAGGCATATCTTCTTGACTCACAAAAAGAGAGGGGACCAACCCTTCTCCCTTAAGAAATATGTGAGGGGACGTTTACAGGGGTGGCGCCAGCGGGGGTGGGGAAGGCCCCCTCGTCGGGGAGAGAAACCACAATTTGTCGGGGAAAAAAATTATAAGTATTTTTTGGTTTGGTTTCCACTCTTGTGCAAATGCGTGAAATAACTCTAGAATCGGCGAATTTAAAACTACAATATAATTATAATGTTACGCCTAATAAGCAATTAGTAGAGCTATTATACGAAGGTTAGATTTAATGCTTGAAAACATTTTTGAATGCATTAAATCTAACCTAAGTATAATAATTTTCCATTTAGTGTACGATGCATGCTCTACTAATTGCTTTATAAGTCAATCGCTATCTTTTAATTTTAGTTTTTTTATAACCAACTTTTGTAGCAGTCATTGGTTGCTATAGTGATAAAGCCCCTGTCACACTGTAGCGTATAGAACCAACGTATGCCGACGTTTATCAAAATATTGGTTTACGTTCGCGTAAGTTGACATTCGTTCGTGACACGTTCGTAATACGTTTGGCATACGTTGTATTCGTTAGCTGTTCGTTGGGGTACGCTGAGGTACGCTGGGGTCGATTTTAATTTTTGGACATGTTCAAAATTTTGAACGTATGGCAACGTTCTGCTACATACGCTATGTATACGGTGAGCATTCGTTGTTTGAACGTTTCGCACGTTGGGTTTACGTTTTCTGTTCGTCTTCGTCCAAACACGTTCAATCCCATCTGAAACGTTGCCATAGCAAATGCATAACGTCGTATTCATAGCGTTTGTCTAACTAATGAGTAACGAATGGCCAGCGAACACTCAGCGTATACCGACCTACATCAACGTTTACAAGGCGTCAATACGTTAGGCATACGTGTGACGTTCGCTGGGCATTCGTTGTGTACGTTGAACATTCGTTGGGCGAACGCTGCGAACGCGCTGTCATTCGTTAAATGGACGCTAGTTGTACGATGGGCATTCGTTTCTCATTCGTTGGGGGTTCGTCTTTCACGCAAAAATGTTATTTTTTTGCCAAAAAAATTGAGCGTATTTGAGCGTATCGGGACTTAGAAAAAAAATGAGAACGCTCGGCATACGTTAGGTCTATTCGCTACTGTAGTGAAATATATGTAATGTCCTGGCAACGCTCGTCCGGGGTTCTCGATCATGGCGTGTGATCCAATAAACACGAGTACCGATAGTCTGTGACCCGTGTGCTATTTATGAGTCCAATATTAACATTTAGAAAACCC
>NW_022744966.1:3261919-3266844 GCF_011630105.1 Anneissia japonica
ACCAGTGAGCTTTTCAGCCAATTCTCAAAGAAATGGAATTTTCAACATAAAACCTCATCGCCAGGATATGCCCAGAGCAATGGCAAGGCTGAAAATGCAGTTAGAACAGCTAAAAGGCTACTAAAAAAGGCAAAAGCGGATCGAAAGGATCCTTATTTGGCGATATTGGATCTCCGCAACACACCGGATCAAGATGGCAGTAGCCCTGTACAGAAGTTGATGAGCAGACGTACAAGGAACCGGTTACCAACCACTTCAAAGCTCCTGAAACCAAAGGTAGAAAAAGGAGTGTTTGAAAACATAAAGAGAAAGAAAGAAAGACAAGAGTTACAGTATAACAAATCAGCTAGAGACTTGAAGCCACTTCAAGTTGGAGATAAAGTCAGGATATTCCGATTTCACGACAAACAATGGAACTTGGAAGGCAAAGTTATCAGGTGCTTGCCCAACAGATCATATTGTGTGAAACTGAAGAATGGGAAACAGCTGAGGAGAAATAGGAAACATCTAAAGAAAGTATCTCATGACAACAGCAGCTTCAGTGATGATGACTTTGCTGACTTGGATGACCCAGTAATCCATCCATGGCCAAAAGCACAAACACCAAACCAACAAGTGCATGAACCACAACATCAGCAACAAGTGGACCACCCTACTACGGAAACCTCGCCCGTGAAAACCAGAACGGGAAGAACAGTGAAACCTCCAAAATATCTGACTAAGACTATATGCCATAATATAACACTATAAATCAATGGACAATATGACTAAATATCTTTATAACAACAGTAAACCATGCTGAACTCTTGCAGGAAAATGATTATGAAAGTGTTAAAGTTTCATATGGAATATAATCACTAATAATTATAGAGAAGAATGACATGTTATGTGATTTAATACTTAATTATCTATAATTCATACAAGTTTAAAATTATATATGTTGAGTTACTTAAAGTTCAAAGTTAATGAAGGTACACCATACAGCTGAATAATATAACAAGACTCATAATAATAACATTAGTATAGATTTAATATACTCGCATAGAATACAATACATCTGAAAACATAACTAATGATATAATCTTTAATTGAAAGCAAAAAAGCTTAAAAAAGAGGAAAGATGTAGTGAAATATATGTAATGTCCTGGCAACGCTCGTCCGGGGTTCTCGATCATGGCGTGTGATCCAATAAACACGAGTACCGATAGTCTGTGACCCGTGTGCTATTTATGAGTCCAATATTAACATTTAGAAAACCCACAAGTGGCAACAGCTACTATGTGACAGGGCTTAAGATCAGTATACGTGTGCGTAGTTACATTTAGCTGTGGGTATGCCGATTTTTCCTCCTGCAGTACGCGTTTAATTAACTACACATCAGCAGCACAGTACGGCTACGATGAATACGGTAACTATTGTGTTAGAAAGAACTTGTTTGTAATGCTGTTTTGATAGACTTTCGTCAAAGAAATAAACATTTCAGCATTCGAGAGAGAATACAGTCACTCACTGACGTTCTGTTTGGTCGGTGCATGCAGACAGGTAAAATTGTGCGATGATTTATTCATAACTAGGCTAGGCTATGGCCTAGGTAGGAGGAGACCCGGGCGGCCTCCTGCCTGGCCGTAGGCCTACATCTAAATTTATTCCTTGAATCTTTAAAATAGGTCTAGAATATTCCTATTAAACGTTCAGTTTGTTGTGTTTATGAGGGTCCATTGATTCAATGAATTCCTTAATTGTTCATACTTAATATTGAATTTGAAGTAACTTTCTTCGGGTTCTAATTAAGCTTGTTTTACTAAAGTAATTTTCAATTACAATTCAATTTTTATCGCGGTACACGATGTATTCGCGGTGACGAAATAATGAGGATTTTTTTTTGCACACGAACCAACAAAAATCAAGCCAAGCGTCCACTAATAGAAAAATTAGACGCTGGGGAATAAATCGCCCCTAAAGGGGTCGTGAAAAACAGTAGTGAAATCATTTGTTTTTAGGGGCGAAATAGGTTGTGGGGGCGCTAGACATTTGGGGAAAAATAGGTTGTGAGGGCGCTAGACATTTTGGCAAAACTAGAGTTCCCTTGTTCCCGGCGGGCGATTTCCCAAAAATTTAAACATCATGAATATTTAATAGACAGCTCCAGGAAAGAGCTAGCCACAGGAAGTGTGGCGGTGATCTGACATTATACAGGTTTATTGTGGAAAGTTGGAATGATAGACTTTCTATAAGGTGAAATTATGATTTAATGTTAAACTGGCTGCTCAAGCCAGGTAACCTATCCACTTTCTCCAATGTGGCTAAACAGGCTCCAGCTTTAATTTTCTGGCTAAAATAATTTTAATTCAGTTTTTTAATTGTCAAGTATGAAAGGCCGGGAGTAATCAAATTAATATTTTAATAAATTACCAATTATTAAAATAATTAGTTTTATTTAGGCTTAAGGTTGATAATTAACTCCGATTTGAATAATTATTTATTAATTTTTTGAATCAATTAAATCAATTATTTTTTTACCTCTAATTAATTTGAATGTTTGCTTGATTTATATGTATCTATTAATTAAATTAACGCTATAATTAAACGATAACAAATTGATGTGAATGACTTGTTAATTACCCTCACATGCTACTACTTTTAAAAAATGATAAAAACAATTACATGAAACTCGGAAGCACTAAAAACACCAGTTATCGTGGAAATCAAGCACTAGCAGTCTTGATGATAAATGGCCTTTGAATGTTCCATCAACCAAGCAATTATAGTACTGTACATTAGGATGTAATTATAAAAATGTACAAAATATTCTCCTTTAGGTACATCCAATGTTTTTTTGGTTTTTTTATGAAATAAATTTTGTTGAATACAAATCAACAAATAAAACCAAGAAAACATTCATGCAATAAAAATCGGATTTCAGAAACTATATATTTATGCAAGAATACAGACAGCTGTTATACTGTATCAAATTATCATTGAAGTTATTCTTTACTGTAGTCTGTTATCTATTGTACAAGAATGCAGACAGTTGTTATACTGTCATTATCATTATAGTTATTCTTTAATATTAACACATTAAAATGAACATTAAATCAACAAACAGATTTTTTTCCCCAATTTTTTTTTATTATTCTCCACAATTTCAATGTTTACGTAAGTTAAAGAACAATCAATCAATCAATTAACTGAGAAGCTTTTCTTGGAGAGATTCTTTTACATATACCGTAATTTTAAGCTACTAGCTACTAGCCTAATTTGGGTCCACTAAATCTTATATTATATTGAAAAGATGTTTTTTTTATGGAGGGGAATATGCAGTGCGAGTACTGTACTAACTACGGAAAGGGCGAGTTTGGACGAAAAGAATTAGAAAATTGAATTAATGGATGTATATAAAAAAAAATATATTTATATCCTTTAAATTTAGTAGCTTTAAAGAGGAGCTCATGATGGTGCACCAGATATTATTCAAACAGCTTTCTTCTGTTTGGTAAATAATTTAGCTGTGTTTGATTCATAGGTGTTGCACCAAACCACATTGCAATAATTTAAGTAAGGAACAATAATAGCTACTTTAATAATTACAGTGTGGCCATCCGCCCTTACATAAGTGGGGGTTATGAAAGTGTATACTTCTGAGAATATTCATCATGTATTACCTGCATAATATTTGCTTATGTTGTGTGTTCACAGACATACAAACCTATATTGAAAAAGTTTTGTATTAAAAAATGAGCCAGATAACAATTCATCCTCACATTTCATTGATAAATTAGACCAAAATGATACCGATAAAGTAGGACCAGTCATACTAATTACTGTCAAAAAAAGTCATACAATTAGCGTCCTCTGACATACACAGATATACATAGGAAAATAGATTAATAAATAATAATATTTATAATGATATTTATAATGATAATAATAATAATAATATTGATGATAAATAATGATAGTAAAAATAATAATAAATAATAGTAATAATAATATTAATGATTATGATAATAATAACAATAATAATAATAATAATAATAATAATAATTGATCAGACAATTACAATTGTACTAACTATAAACAGTAATAGTATGTTTTCCAAAAATAGCAATTGATAATGTGAAGCTTTAAACTATATTTGTTTTTAAACACCACATGGCAGAAGGTTCAAATGTTTTATATCGCACGTATCCAAAGCACACTTTCCTTCGACAATATTACAATAAAAAAATCACTTTTATCTATTAAAAGTGAAGTTAAAATTATGGAAGGGATGTGTGGCGTATGTGCATTCTATATGTTATGTAGTACAGACCGATGTATCTCTAAGGCTTCATTAATCTGAAACTGTTGGCTGCAAACTGTACACAAATGTGACATGACTAATACATCCAGTGCAAGAGACAATGCTAGTATAATTAGGTACTGAAATTGTAAGAAAAATACAAAGGTTAAAGGTTATAAACTTGTACAAAACAAATATTTATTTGCATGACTAATAAAAAAAAAAATATTGGATACATATTTATAACCAAATTTCAATGCTAACTAACTGTAAAAGATATGAATACAAGACTGTATTCATTAAGTTCCCATTCTTCTGCTCCTTTCAATGTACAAGAAATCTAAAAATTACATAAGTTTAAAAGTAGACCATAATTTAAAAAAAATTGTCATTTTAACAATCGGTGAGTGTAAGACTTTGTGGGGGTCCAAGAATAAAGTTTGTAGAAGCTTCTGTGAATGAGCATTTTCACTTATAATTTGATTAATCGATTCTGTATACAAAATTTAAAGAAAAAAACATCAAATAAAATCTTTAAAAAAAATTAATAACGAAAGGTGTAAATGTTTTATGTATTGGCTAAACATAAATTAAGATTAAAGCCCCATTCCCGGCAAAATTTCAGTTTTTAAGAAAAATCTAA
>NW_022744966.1:3266997-3271181 GCF_011630105.1 Anneissia japonica
TGGTAATATTTTATGAGAAATAGTCTGTATTTCTCATTTTTTTAATTCTTTTGGGTAAACTAAAATTCATGCCAATATTTTTCCATGATTTGTAATAATTGGAGTAATGCAAATGAATATTTTCTAAAAAAAGTCAGTTTTTTGTGAAATTTTGCCGGGAATGGGGCTTTAAACTTACTTTTGCAGTGGATTCCTTGAAATGTCAATCATCTTTAATTGAAACGTTACCTTTTTTGGAAGTGGATTGTCCAGCAATATTTCAACTTAATTTTGATTACCACATCTGATATTTAACTTCAATGAACCTAATAATAATAATAATAATAATAATTTTAATTATTAGACCTATTAAAAAAATGAATTATAATAATAAGATAATTTATCAAATAAAATGAAATATTCTGCATAAGAAATATAATGTCCAGCAATATGTCCACTTAATTTTCATTACCAAGTTTGATATTCAACTTTTAATTAAGACCTATAAAAAAAAAATTATTTAAATAATACGATAAATTATCATATAAAATAAAATATTCTGCATAAAAAATGTAATGTCCAGAAATATATCAAATTAATTTTAATTAAATCTGATATTCAACTTCAATGAACCCATTATTAACAAATTTTAATTATTAAACCTATTAAAAAGATCAATTTCAATTTTGATTAAGCGACCAAATCTGATATACAACTGCAATGAACGTATTAAAATTTTTTTAAAAAGTTTGGTTATAATAATTAGTTAATTCAAATACAGGTAAAAGAAATGTTTTTCATAAGAAACTTAATTTTGATTAAGCGAATCTGATATTCAACTTCAATGAATGTATTATTAACAAATTATAACTATTAGACCTATTAAAAAAATTTAATCATGATTAGAGAATTTATCAAATAAAATAAAATATTCTGCATAAGAACTTTATTGTGCATAGAACACTTTCCATTTCACCAATAATCAATTTTAATTTAATCTTTTAAATTAAACAGATACAATTGATTTGTTTAAACTAGTATTAAATGTATATGTATTGGCTAAACATAAATTAGCATAAAACATAATAACTTACTTTCTCAGTGTACTTTTTGTGGAATGTCCAGCAATATGTCAACTTAATTTTAATTATGTTAACAAATCTGATATTCAACTTCAATGAACCTATTATCTAATTTTAATTATTAGACCTATTAAAAAGATCAACTTTAATTTTGGTTAAGCGACCAAATCTGATATACAACTGAAATAAACGTATTAAAACATTTTTTTAAAGTTTGGTTATAATAATTAGTTAATTAAAATAAAAGAATTTTTATTGTGCATTTTTGTTTCACCATTGATGAACTTTTATTTTTTTTTAAATTAAGCAGATATAGGCCTAGGCCTAATTGTTTTATATGCACTAGTTTTTAAATATTTAAGTGTGCTTTCTAAGACCTAGGCTGGATGTCTAGGCCTTAACTAGTTAGTGTAGGCTTATTAGGGCCTACTACTACTTCTAGCTGTAGACCTAGACCAGGTCTAGTAGGTTCAGCGACACTACCAGAGGCCCCTACGCCTAGGCTAGCTGGCCTTGCGCTGGCTCAATTGATAGAAAGAGAAGGAAAAGTGTACAACGTTCTTTTGAATAGATAGTAGTATAACAACTCCCTAGTAGAACTTACTTTGAATTAATTAATATCTGTAAATTTATTAAAAGAAAAAGAAAATTTTACATATATATTATATAAGCTTTCACCTACCTTCTACGGTATAGACCTAGGCCCCCTAGTCTAGAGTGAAATCGATCGACTTGCTGCTTGTTGTTTTTCGCGCGAATAAAGTTTTGTAGAAAGTTATTAGGCGGCAAAAAGTGACAAAATGTCTAGCGCCCTCACAACCTATTTTGCCCCAAATGTCTAGCGCCCCCACAACATATTTCACCCCTAAAAAAACAACCTATTTCGCCCCTGTGTTTCACGACCCCTGCTCGAATAAATTGTGTCTACAGAATGGCTAAATTGCAACATAATTATACATGGCCCAAACGGCGCCCCGTAGGGGGAATAGCCAAATAACATTGGGAGTTACAGTGATGACGTAACGATTGGCTTATAATAAAAAATAATTGCATTATCTTTATACTCTACGAACTTTCTTTAGGACTTTGTGCGTAGAATTTGCTCAGGAGTATGGATCGGTCTCAGAAACCACGGAGGATCTTCTTCGCCATACACTTACACTGATGGAACGCCATGTGATTATACGTATGTTTAAAATGAATTTTCCCTCTTCGTTTGTATTTAACTCTCTGATATGTTCAAATGAGGTGCGTAAAATCATATAACGTTTTCATTGCCAATGAGGCCTATATACGAACAATGTCGATATAAATATTACGTTTCCTTAAACTAGATGTTTATTTAATTATTTTCTTCAGCATTTTCCTGGCATATCTATATTGTTAGAAAATCTATCTTTCCTTCTATGCTCTTATATATACATTTGAGGTATAATTACTGTGAGGGAGACACTTAACAAACAGCATTATTCTAAAGTAAAATACATCGAGATAAATAAAGATTTAAAAATAAAATACAGTACAGTACATCATAAAATTTTTTTTTCGTACAGTACTTAACTGGTATTTTGAAATAAAACTGATCTTCTATGTAGCAATTGCTTGTTGTTAGATTTTAGTCTAAGAGAAGCGTCTTTTGCACTTGTATGGATTAACAGGAACTATCTGAGTGGCGAGCCCAACGAGAGACGTGATGAAGATTGTATAGCAATGTGGCCTGAACATGGTGGCTTATGGAATGACTTTGAATGTGATCGCTCTTTCAACTATGTATGCAAAGTTGAAGGTAGTCTTTTACAAAAAGAATTTTTTTTAAACCTTAAAATTTTGTGACAGTTTTAACATCTCAACTTTGCTGTTAAAACATCACACTATTTCATTCTCATGATCTTTTATCAGAGATTTTCGGCAATCATAGAGATCTAATTAATCTCTGGTGATGTATCATAGAAAATAAAACCTAAAAACATTGTCTTTGATGTATTTACTTTACTTTATTTTACCTACTTTAAAGCCGTAATTCCGCTCCCATCTCAGCCCATCATGGTTGGGACTGAGGTGCAAACTTTTGGAGAAATAGTAACTCTAGATGGTCAGAAATCATCATCAAATCACCATGATCTCTTAGCAGCGATTTTCGGCAAGCATTTATCTGTACCATAAAAAATGAAACTTAATTGTCTTTGATGTATTTACTTTACTTTACCTGCTTCATGTGTTACCAACTTCAAGTTTTTATGCACCAAAGGGTATGATCGTTCATGTCCAAGGTCGCAGCACGCCTATAAGAAATAATATTAATAATAAAGATAATTATCAAAATTATTACCTTTTATTTTTTAAGCGTGTAATAATATACTTAACTGTGACGAAATCACATGTGTTATTACGTCAAATGTGGCAACTTGTCAGAGATGTAATGGAAATTACGGACCCACAGTTGGCCAGGCGTACCTCAATAAAGGAACATTTTGCGAAGGTATGCAGCCATATATTATGTTTATTATGCAACATTCATGCTTTTTTTTTTTTATTAATTTACAATTACCTTCTGTTGCGACTCGGGAAAATTTTCCGTCTTACAATTGCCCAATTGAGGGCAACTACCTAGTTGGCTTAAAACTAATGTGCGACTTTATTTGCGGCAGTTAAGATTCTAAGTTAGGTTTTAACTTTAACGTTAGTACCCAACATGCAGCGCGATAGCTCCGCCCCTTTTGTAAACAAATCGAAATACATGCGCAAACCCGTAACTAACATACGTCGAGCACGTAAAATCTTGAAATTAACGTACTCCGCAATGTAAGATAAATAAATTATGACGTCATCCGTTATAGTTAAGGTTGTTTATTGTTTGTTTATTAATATTTCTCCACATATACATAAATTAGAAGTACTGTAATAATTCATATGGGAAAAAAAGTATGTGGATGGTGGTCAAAATAAGTTTGAAAACAAACTTTAAGATATGACCACCATTAAAAATAATTAATAAATCATTATTAATACGATGACAGAAATAAAAATAAAAAAAAAATAATATGCAAAATTAAAAATTAGGTTTTAAGTAGTCTGGTTTTTATAAACAAGTAAGAATTAAATATATACAGCCAAAAAAAATAT
>NW_022744967.1:0-1307 GCF_011630105.1 Anneissia japonica
CATCAGAGCGGATACGAGGATCTCCGGTTCCTGACGGACGGTATCTGTATTCTTATGGTACTACATTGGTTAGAGGGAAACTCATTGTGTCGGGAGGGAGCAAACTCGAGAGTGCTGTCAATGTATCTGATATTAAGTGTTACGACCCACATCTGAATATTTGGAGTATGGTGGGATATATGCCACAACCCCTCACTGAGCATGGCTGTGTCTGTATCGAGAAATACATCCCAACGAAGTGAATTTTGAAAGGCGTTTTACAGATGTGAATTTGATAGTAAATGATACAGTAGGCCTATTTGGATTTTGAACAAACTATCACCTATTTCGACTGTTAATGTCTAGATGCTTTCTACTGTGTTTATGTTTGCCTCAGCCTTACGAAACATTATTGAGTACACTTGTCGGAATGTTACTTTTCATGTGCCTATCACCAAACATTCAAACTAAAGTAATATGAATTTTTTAATTGACAATAGTCATTGTAATAGTTTCAGTGCTGGGGTCTGGATTTTGGACGAGACGGCCGACTTCCCCGACGATAGCATGGGCAGGGCCAGTGCAGCCCAGAACCCTTCAAAACTTTCTTCTTCATGTGTGCGGTGTACACGAAATTGTTACAATATATTATACGGTATCTATAGTCAAAAGTTCTACTGTTGCTTTAATTACTGTGCAATAAAATAGGCCGGTACGGCTTATAATATTATCATTTTTATTTGAGAATATTTCTTTTCAAAATAATGTTTATTCATCTAAATGTTGTAATGAAATAATTAAAAAAAATGAAGTTAACAATTAAAATATGTAACTCATTTATTTCGTTCTTTTTCATATAACAAACCTATGTAAACAAAATACGGTAGCATCATAGCATTTATCCTTCAATAGTCCCATTCATTAGTACTACCATTTCAATTTTCTTAAATATTCATTAGCAGGCATTTTGTCTACACATAAATACCCAAAGCAAGATTTATCAGAGTATCCAATAGAGTTGTTAGGTAAAATGCGGTAAGGCTGCTCATGACTGACGCTGAGCGTTTTGAACTGCGGTGATGGACCTTTCCTTTCATTCGACCTTATTTCTACATCGCCTGTATACTACTAATTTTAAAGTACATTTCTATGCATAGTACTATTTTATAGGAATAGAAATGACAATTGAATGAGTTACCCGACTAAAAGTTAGCGTTTTTAGATAATACCACCGTCAATATAGTATTTACCATTTTATACAGTACTATTTGATAGGAATAGAATTCAACATTGAATGAGTTTGCCAGAGTGCAGCTTGGAGTTGTTAG
>NW_022744968.1:0-522 GCF_011630105.1 Anneissia japonica
TCTAAAAACTTTTAAATGAAAACTTTCGAGAATAGTTGTTATGGTCAAATGAAGAAATTAATAAACTATGGTGACGATCCGGAGTAAGGTCTGGATATGAGGAAAATTTCAAGACTTTTATTGGATGTGTGAATGAACTATATATAAACGCAATTGCGTTAACTAAAGCGTTTAAACCAGCTGCAGCTGGTTAAAAGCAAAATTACCGTCGCATATTAGTGGTTCCCAGCCTTTTTGTGTTCGCGGATCCCTCTTGACATGTCAATTGACATGTCAAAGTCTTCAAGGACCCCATGTCTAAATATCAGTCATTGTCCATATCCCAACAATATGATTATAGAAGATGATTCGCCACGTAAATAAAACATTAAACAGTGGCGAATTTTGGAGTAGAAACCACCTCAGCCCCACCATGATTGGAGATTAGGCACAATTTTTATTTTTATTACTTTTTTTAAAATGTCTATAGCACTTCTACATCGTCGGATACGGGACTGTCAGACTTGAAATTTGGTAAGGTAA
>NW_022744969.1:0-869 GCF_011630105.1 Anneissia japonica
ACATAAGCCTTGTAGGCCTACCAGTTCCGGCCTATGTAATCTATGTTAATTTTGTCATAAAATTGTCTGAAATATTTCATCAGCCTGGACCATTCTGTTCTCTGACAACGCAGTGAACAGTTCATGTGGGGTGGGCGAAGTCCACTTGGAAACTCCCTGGACCCCTACCGGAGGCTCTACACGGCCCCCTGGCATCTGTTTGTTCACTCTGCTAACAAACTTAGCGGTCGCTTCGCTCAATTATAGGGCCCACAATAACAGTCACCACCAGGGCCCCACAAAATCTGTGATGTCACTGCCCAAATAAATATATAAAAAAGAAAAGGTGCTGATGATGCTCTAATTTCATTTTTATACCTATTTCAGTGGCGTATGTGTGTGGCAAAATACTAGGGCCTGGGGATATTAGGAGCCATTCAAGAATAGGCCTAAATATAATCAAGAAGTAATTTTCAACTTAACTTGTTAAAGAAAAAAAAAAACAGCCAGTGGGTAACTATAAACCACTGCAGCAATGGTGGCTGCAGGAATTTGCCTACACCAAGTAAATATTTTGATTTTAGACAAAAATACTCGTAAATGCAATCAAAAATAGCTTAAATTTGCAAATAATAATTCCTTGGAAGGTGTTCCACAAAAACAGACCATGCTTGATCAATGGATCCCCATGTTCATCTGCTGGCAGGTACAACAAATGCATCGTGTTTCAAGAGATGACAATATTTTATAGAGAAAACTTTCTTTTTTGTTTTTCAAATGATTCTTTGTAAGCATCACAAAACATATGTCTACATAAAACAGCAAGTTTTTAATCATCTTATGATTTTGGAAATTTAACAATCATTATCATTAAAAATCGGTTTTCCCAA
>NW_022744970.1:0-1064 GCF_011630105.1 Anneissia japonica
GTTGACATTCCGCCAATAGGATTATGGATAGAGATGATTTGACAAATTACGACATCTTGAATCTTGAATTTCGACACAGACAAAAGGAGAGGGGGTGCAGACAGTAAATTTTACAGGGAATTTGCGCTAACTCGGCCCCACCCTAGTTGGAGCTGAGGTAGGAAATGTTTATGTTTATGGCTCTTGTAGATGGTCGGAAGTGACATTGTCAGACTCAAAAGTTAAATGTAATATTCTGTTATCCCCCATTTAATTTTAATTTTGTAAAATTTAAGGCTCCTCCTGATTTTTTAAAAAAAATATCCAGGTAAAAACCGTAGGGAAAACTTTTAAACAAGATGTACATTACCCGAAGATTGCCAGTATCAAGTGGATTTCCTATATTAAACAGTTTTACATAGAATACATAAAAAACTAATTTAAAAGATTCTAACAGATCACTCATAAATTAAAAAGATGTTCTAATAATCTAGCGGACCCCCACATTGTTCGCGGTCCCATGTGGACTCCTTTCATTTGGCGGACCCCCTATTTTTTGAGGACCCATAAAGGGTCCGCCTACCCCAGGTTGAGAACCACTGGTCTATATATACACCCACAAAAACATACACAGGGCTTTCATTCTGTTGGGAGCAAAATAATGTACACAAACTTGTAAATATTTCATTTGTATTTAATAAATACAAAAATTTTTTCGTATATGGGGAGCTACAAGTACATCAGTGAGGATTGGTATTGGCCTATATATAAATATAATTGTCCACAAATACAAAAATATACATTACCATCAAATTAAAAGTACGGTTTTTTAAAAAGAAAACTCTAAAACACTAGCCTGTAATAAGTTTAAAATATAATGGTGCTATTGTACCAACAACTATTTAATTAATAAGAACAATTTTATCATCCCTGGCTCAAAATCTGTAGTTTGTTTTCTGCAAATCACTTGACATAGAAAACGAAGCGATTTAGTAGTTTCTGTTTACGCCCTCTGTACTTATATTTAATTTTCAAAAAGGGGATTCCCAAAGCTAAATAACTGGAGATGTCGTAATGTTCACACA
>NW_022744971.1:0-1040 GCF_011630105.1 Anneissia japonica
GCTGACGTTAAATTACGTCAGGAGAAAATTTACTTATCACTATATTATATTTATATAACCAATATTCAATTTATAGAAGAAAAATTAACGTTAACAGGAGAAAAAATATATTCTGTATTCAAGGAAGTATCCATAAGCATATACAGTACCGTAAATAGGCGATTCAGTGTACGTTTCATTGTGTTAATTCATATTTATTGCGGTATTCATTGTGTGGCTTAGCTTTCCTTGTGTGTTATTCTGCTTTATTGTGATGATTACTATTTTGTTGTGGGGAATTCGCTATATTGCAGTAATTCACATTTTGGTAATTCATCTGACCCTCATACGATGATACAACTTACAAATTACAATGGGTGGAACCATTCAGTGAAAACGTGTCTTCCTCAATCGTATCAATGTTGGCATAACGCAACCGTCTTGATTAAATAAATAATATGGTTCATATTTTTAATGTAATAAATAAAACGGTACTTTGTACATTATATTCAACAAGCTTTTATAATTTTTTTTTAATGTGATTGCTTAGCAGCAGCTAAATTCCTTGTGTTTGTCATGTGGTTTGGCAGTAAGTATTTGTCGTGGCGGATTCCCCCTAATTTTTTCAAAATAAAAAAAAAGAGAGAAAAAAGACAATTCTACTCAAATTTTTAGTCTAAGAGTGCCATTTTCGGCCATCTACAGGTACCATTATCATACATTTTCTTACCTCAGCCCAACCATGGTGGGGCTGAGGTAGTATAGACCCGCCATCTGTGAATGTCAATCTCTGGGCCTCATCTATTCCAAATTCCTTGATCCGCCACTGATTTGGCTTCCAAATATGGATGGACAGTGAAAGCTGTCGTGTGAGGCTAAATACTGGTCACTTGGCTTGTATTATTGTTTATATTACAGCATTATATTAGAGTTATTCATAGGTTCGATAATCAAAAACACCTACATTTCACCTAAATATTTCATCGTTGTAAAGGTGTTAGGCTGAATATACTTAATATTATTGCTTGCCATGCTTCTGTGGACAGACGAAAAGGAAAGCA
>NW_022744972.1:0-2182 GCF_011630105.1 Anneissia japonica
AGTAAATCATGTCCTATTTCCATTATTTCTAGTCTATACTTTTTGGGCACAACACTTTTTGTTCTATTTCATCTTGATGTATTTTTTCTCTGCTCATTAGTACCCCCCACCCATCACTCGTACAAAAACAGACTCTAAATTTGTCTATGTCATTTTCTAAAGCTACCCTGTCCCAAATTGAACGTAAGGAATCATCTCGTTTTTGCATTTCAATTAAGGTCTGCCTGTCAAAAGTTACAATGCCACCATCTAAGACAATATTCTTGTCCCCTTCCTTTTGTGATACCTGTTGACTAGGAGGCCGGCCTATCATTAACATACTGTCAACGTCTGAATTCTTAATTTCATCTGGATTTGATTTCTCCATCAGATTGGATTTGTTTACCAATATCGGCATTATTAGTGTTGCTAATTTTCGGTTTAAGTTCTTTGACTTGATTAGGCTACCTAAGTCGTCCATTAATTAATTCTGATGCAAATTTAGCATCATCAAGGTTAATTTTCTGGACCTGCCCTCTAGTTATAACGCAAATGTCTGTTGCCGTTATTCGAGCACACATCGTATCTAAATCATGACCCAAAAATAGGCATACATCTCATGAAATCCGTCCACTACTGCTACCTTAACTGGCTCTGATAAAAAAATCTTTTGATGTCTACTATAACTACATGCTCGTATTTTTTCACTTATTTCTCGTTAACACAACTCATTTGTATAACACGCATTGGGAATTATACTGCCGTCCACAGCAGGCTGCGCATGCAGTGTCTCACTCAAAGTATACTTTCCTGCCTTTACCAACCCATCAATAACACATTGGTTCCTTCTGTTTTCAGCCTCATCGGCATTAGGTGATTGTTCATGACACCTGCATCCTGATTTGATATTTGGATTATTATGTCTATCAAGACAAAATATTTGGGACGATTTACCGTCCAGACGCGTGCACAGCCCTGAAGAAATATATCGTAGCACCATTCTTACAAAATATCTTAGTACCATTATTGGCATATTTTGAGTTCCTATTTATGTCTATTAAAATATCGTAAAAAGATAATTTTACAAAAACACTGATGAGTTGTTTCTCACGCAGAACATTAACTACTGACACTATTTATTGTCGTTTCTATTTCATTTCATTTAATCAATATTCAGGTAAAAGCAATACAAGACACAGCAAACAACCAACAAGATGTTCATTACCTGAGGATTGCCAAAAGTGCAAGCAATATCAAGTTGTTCTCCTATACTAAACATCTTTACAGAAAAAATATACCTTAAAAACCAATATATGAGATACACATACAACAGCAAAAACTATCGGAATAAATATTAACGTTAAGATAAAATGTATATAGGCCTTTATCGCCATCTTTATTCATCTCCGAGTTACCGACATAGAGGGCTCACTTCCAATATTGCATAATACCAAAGATATACTAGATACTCACATAGCAAAAAAAGAGGCGGAAATGGGCTCAGACGTAGGCGGCGCCCTTCTCTTTTTATATTGCTAGTTTTCTATACTTGGTCCAGACGTAAAGGGCGCCCTTCTGTCGCTAGGCTGGCTAGGCATAACCAAAGAAAGATCTTTGGTATAACCAGACGCAAGCGGCGCCCTTCTTTTTCCACTATGGAGGAAAACTTTATTACTGATCAGAGTCCGGTCATACGAATCTGCGCTTTTGTGTCTGTCATTTTATTGTTTTGATTTATTTATACCTACTTGTTTGTATCTTATGGATGGCAAAGATTTCAACCTCCCCAAAAGGAGGTTATGTATTCACAGTTCGTCGCTCACATCACGAACTAACACAAATAAATTCAATTGTGTTAGTTCGTGAAATAAAAAAAGCGCGTCAAAATACGCGCTGTTGTCGTTAAGGACTTTTTGTGTGGTAAAGAATACAAAATTGCTTGACAACCAATACGCGCTCGTTTTGACGCGCTACTGTGATTTCACGAACTAACACAATCTACTTTGATTGTGTTAGTTCGTGATGTGAGCGACGAGTTATGTAACGGTGGCAGAAGTTTTTTAGATCCAGTCGTACGCGGCGCCCCATTGTTTGTAATCCCACCATGCATTTCAGTGGAACAGAGTTTTTTCTGTGGAGAACTCTATCTTGTTTCTAGTATCTTTGATAATACAATCAACACACACAGGAGTCTACAAAATAT
>NW_022744973.1:0-798 GCF_011630105.1 Anneissia japonica
CCAAAATTTTCAAACGAGTGGGCACAACATTTTTTAGAATAGATAAGTGAGTAGCAAATATTTCAATACATAACATTGATATGCATTGAAATTTTAAAATTTAGTGGCAAAACAGAGAGGCGCACGTGATCTCCGTGCCACACCCCCGCCCCCTCCTTTACTGGATCCGCGCCTGAGAATGAAGCACTGATAGCTCATCTAGGGCAGTTAGGCTTAGAACAAATAACCATAGATATACTCGGATCACATTATAGATTTTTAGAAAAAAAAGAGAAAAACTTCGGTGCTTTAATAGTATGACATGAATATAAAAAACAGTTTTTTTACACGATTGGTGTACATTTTTGCTATTACTGTTGTGCTGTGTTCTAGAACTGAAAAAAATGGTGGGGGGAGGTGAGGAGTGTAATAGAATGTCAAGACTACCATGGGGTGGATATGAGTGCGGTTGACCACTCGTCGTAAGTAAGTACATGAATTTTCTGATTATCTCATAAATATTAATTATTATTATTATTGTTATTATTATTATTATTATTATTATTATTATTTAGTTAACATAATTATTACTCTTTTACTAATATAGTAAACATACATCTGAAATACATCCCGGTATTTCCGAGTCTAGGTTCGGGTTTCGGGACCGAAAATACTTCACTTTAATATGATTATTTTATTAAAGTGAATTATTGTACAATGTGTCACTTTTTTACTAAAGTAATCCATAGTACCTTCTTGGAGTCCAGGTTTCGGGCAGGAATATTGACATGACTTCTAATGTATATGATAACAGATACT
>NW_022744974.1:0-1239 GCF_011630105.1 Anneissia japonica
CCTAATGAATTACCTTTTGTATAATAAAGTATTTTGAACTTGAATTTAAATTTTTTGAGTAGGTACATCACATTTACAAGTGAAAAACAAAATGCAATATCCTGCAAATATCTATATTACATTTTTGATAACCTATTAGATTTTGATTATTTGTTATTATGTTTGTCTATATTCTAGTTCCGAGAGGGTGGGGAAGACTGGTGTCGGAGGAACTCTACTTACTGAAGCAAAATACATCAATTTATCACTACACTACCTGGAACAGGTATGTCTTATTATCACAATTACATTTAAGGTGTTATAGCTTGTATAATATCCAGAAAAATCTTAATTTTAATATTTAGGTATGAAATAAACATTGGTGGCTGCAGAAATTGTCAATATGGGGGCCGACAAGTCCAACAGAGTGTCTAAAACAAGACTGTTGCCCAGTTACATGTATTTAAAAGTTGATACTATTGGTGAAGTTAATAATAAAGATACAAGTGTGAATTGGTTTATTATGTGGTCCCAACAGGTGATTGTAGCTCTTTCAGAGAAAACACGGCAGCACATCCCATACCGGAACTCAATGATGACATCGGTACTTCGGGACAGTCTTGGAGGAAACTGTATGACAACAATGATTGCTACTTGCTCGGTTGAGAAAAAGAATATTGATGTAAGTTTTATCAATTCCGTGTTAAGGAATCCTTTTACATGAAAATATCAAAATAATATGATTCTGATAATATGATAACATTGTTATTACGAAATAATGTTTGCATTACCTGACGTATTATTGTACTGAATGCTCAGTACGTTCCTAAATGCGTGCGAAAGAAATCTTCCAGATTACTAACCTGGTGACTTAACCAGTAGACCACCGAGCTTGGCTTGATGGCTAATGATGAACCCAAGTAGCAGTGGGTACTGTAATGTTATTAACAACACTTTCGAAAGTTCCAAAGTGCTCCTATACTTATTATATTCTAAGGATGTTCTTTCAAGAAGCTTTTAAATCTCATACCAATTTACCATTTGTATATATACCGGTACATTCTTTTTAGGAGTCTATTTCAACCTGTCGGTTCGCTCAACGTGTTGCTATGATTAAGAATGATGCCCTTCTGAATGAAGAAATTGATCCAAAATTGGTAAGAGGAGTAATTTTATTGTATCATTAAGTGAGCTTTATTTCTTTTCTGACTGTTTCATTGATTTAAAATTATTGATAAATCGAGGTATAATATGATATAA
>NW_022744975.1:0-886 GCF_011630105.1 Anneissia japonica
AATGTACTGCATTCTCTAACGTGCAAATGGCGATCTCTTCAAAATGTGGTGCACATTTCAGTGAACAAAATTAAACCGGTATTAATGGATCTCCATGTTATTATTGCTAGCAAATTGTATATTCAACTTGTTCCGACAGTGTGAGTTACACTAGTAGTATCGTAGTAATTGAACAAACGCTTGTTATGAGGTTGACACCAACCGTATGAGTAGGATCATCTAATAGAAAACAAGCTCTTCGCAACCAGCAAGCTAACACCGACAAATCACTGGATTGGAAGGCTCTTATCCCGATAATTATTCTGTTAATTGACTTGCCACAAGTTGATTGCAATAACATCTTCAGCTTGTCCACGGTCTCGTTTTCGAGGCAATTCTAAGCCTAGTTGGTTCATAATATCAATCAAATCATCTTTAAAATTACTGTTTTGATTTTTTTTTTAACTTTATAATTGTCAAAAGGAATCCAAATAAAACATTACAGGATAAATCTCTATTATTACCGTTCGTTGTAAATTTAATATAAATGTTCATGTCTTATTTTGGGAAATCCGCAAAATACGTGGTAGTTCGTTCCCTGTGTCTAAAGATACGGCTGAACAAGATACGGCGAACGCCGGTGAGATACAGTACGTAGGCCTACATGATTCTGGAATTACAGCTAAGGTAGCCTTACCTTTAGCCACTGCAATTTACACATTCTAGCAAGAAAAACCATGAACAACGTACTCGTATACTCGTATATATTTAGGGGTTTCAAATCGATTTTAGAGTCTACTAATACGTAGAAAATTTTTTTCTACCCGACGAATTAGAGGGGGGGGGGGGCTGGCCCCCGCTGGCGCCACCCCTGGTTGAAACATCCTATAATGTGAACGTGTTGACA
>NW_022744976.1:0-808 GCF_011630105.1 Anneissia japonica
AAAATTATCGAGGATAATACATGTCCAAAGTGCAATGTTGTTGAAGATGACGCACATTTTTTTTTTTATTATTGTACGAATCACATGACCTGTGGGATTTTATTAATCATTTTAGCCTTATTAATTATGGTATTGAAGCAAATTAAAAAAAATTGTGCTTGGTACAGGAAACGTTTATATAGACCATCTGTTTTCATTAGGAACGTTTTGCATTTACAAAGCAAACGTCCTAAATCATCTGAACAAATGGTGTTACACCTCAGTTTTCCAACTATTTATGATAGAAAAACATATTCGAAAATATTTTGAATAACTTTTATCTTTAAAAACGTATGCCAAAAACCTCTCCAGTATTTTTACATTGCCATATTGCATTATAGATGATTGTGTAACCACAATGTTGCTTATAAAAAATGTTTTGTCTTTGTGATGAATAAAGGTGGGATGACCCCCACAAAAGATTAAAAAAAATTAGGGAGCAGTTCCTGTTCAAAATCATTCAATCCTTTTTTCGAGATAGAAATACCAGTAAGTGAAATCGGACATAAAATAAAGTACGAGGGTAGACATATACCTAAGATGGGCTTACCCAAGGTACAACGGTAATTATACAAGATACAAGATTCTTTTATTGTCACTTGTACACAAAATACATGCAAAATTAGTAAGGAAGTTAGACATAAACTAATCGAAGGACACATATAAGTTAGTCTATCATAGACGACATTGATGTGTATTTCTACAGGCAGACTATTAAGTAAGGTGTGGCGTTTTCTATTTATTATATTAACTTTGTTGACGCCCTGCT
>NW_022744977.1:0-1278 GCF_011630105.1 Anneissia japonica
GCGGTATTACAATTATATCATTACTCTATATCAAAGAGTATAATCGATATATTCATATCTCCACATAGGCTATGCTTTCTAATGTTGACATCAGCTTCCAAAACCAAAACATTTTGAATAAAGCAAGAAACAAAAAGTATGCAATGTAACCATGTAATTTATTTTCAAATCCTCATTCTTGAAAGTAAAATTCTATATTTTGGAAATGTTGCATGAAATCTGTCAACCACGTTGTCATGGTCGAGGTTGCTTCATTTATCACGATGTTCCAGCCATCATGAGGGTATCTAAATGAGCATTTGTCATAACAGAACGCAAATTATTTTTAATTAGTCTCATTGAATTATTATTATTATTATTATTATTTATTATTATTATTATTATTATTGTTATTGTGGTTGTTGTTGTGATGAAAAGTTAACACAAACGATATGGTGGCTAAACGAATATTACATGTAAATATTTTTTTTAATTTGTTTGTTCCCCGACAAAATTTATCGTCTTCCCCGACCGGGGGGGGGGGGGCTATAGCCCAGCAGGCCCCCTCTGGCGCCACTCCTGTGTGTCGTTTGAATTATTTTAAATAAAAGTGAATGATAATTGCATATCATAATTGTATCTTGTAGTCGCCCTGAAGCAGCGCCCTCAGTTATTAGACAATGAATTGAACAATGTGGAAATTTTATACAGTACAGTAGGCCTAAAGGCGTTATGCAGTAAACTTTTAATGTTCTTAATATACAATAATAAACTACAATTGTTATAAGATCTTTAAATTAAATACGTAAATTGAAAAAGGAACGTATATCGATTCGTATTGCTGTGAAGATCCGTACATTCTCCACTTTCCATTTCTACAATGACCACAACGATATTGATTGAAGACTCAATGAAACAAGTTTACAATACCGACAAAGTAACATGATATGGAAAGCATTACAGAAGATTATTTTTCGATTGTTGTTAGTAAAAGAGCGGACAAATGTTATTGACTGGGTACAGTAGTAAAGTTGCAATAACATTAAGAACAATTCAAGAAACAAATACCCTACAAAATAAATTACTATTAAGTTGATGATATTTAAATATTAGGATATAAACTTCAAAAACAAGTCCAAAATCATTTCATATATATTTGCTATCACAATTTCAATAGGTCTAGATAACAACGTTACAAAGTATTGAAGGTATAAAATGTGGTATAGATCTTTAATTTTAATGTTACATTTATTTAAATAGGAAATCAATTCGTAAAATCGCGGAAAACTGAAAAGCTAA
>NW_022744978.1:0-941 GCF_011630105.1 Anneissia japonica
TTTGATGAGCCCATATCATCCTAACCATTCGTCATTTCTGAATCATATTAAGTGAGCATAATCTTTAGGTCGAGGTTGAATGTTATGTACCCTAATTTTTCGTTCGCGCGACTTAACATGCGCGTACGCGTGCGTCAACATTTACGTATGCATAAAACCATGAATATTTTTAATTACTTATAGCTCCATAGGATGAAAGGTGACCCCCAATTTTTATTACATATTCTGAAAGCACATGAGTTGTAGATACGATTTTATAGATCATATTGGCTGATCGGACATTGTGACGTCATCATATTACCATTTGAATTAAGAAAAAAATGAAATTTTATTTATTTCGTTATTACTTTATATACTCCTTTGAACGTACTCGCTTATCTTGATTGATTGTCTCCCACCTGTGAGTATGTTATAGCTAAATCAATTTTCTTTCGGACGTGTCCCTTTATTTTTTATTTTAATGTCTTCATCATGGTCAGAAAGAATGCTTTTTTGGAGCCTTTTTATCTTTCTTCCTTAAAATATATAAACACATTGAAAATAGAGGGCGGCAGACAGTATTTCGACACTATCAGACCGATAGTTCTTATACTGTGAAGGCAAAATTCGTGTGGCATTACCAACCAACAGGGGGTTTTAAATTAAACTTGACAAGGTTTAAATTCATGTGCCATTACCGTCGTCAGGCACGTCGTATAAGGTATTCGTACTTGTTCGTTAACATTTTAAAATTGTTAATATCACTTTTCAGATAATTTAATGCACGTTTCAGGTCATTTTGAATATTCCAAAACTTACTGAAGCTGGAAATTACGTTTCGGTTACACGTGTTGGGTTTCTGACACTGTATTAATACTACCGTGCTCACGGACGTTATGACGTATGTGTACACATTCGTAAGTCCTTAAAATGTTCAAAATTACTTTTTCTTTAAAATTCCT
>NW_022744979.1:0-604 GCF_011630105.1 Anneissia japonica
ACCCACAGATTTTGGGCAGTGGACCGGGTACTGCTCGGCTGTTCCGTGGCAAAACAACGTAACTTAAAATTTTCTTTTTTGGAGGAAAATAGAGTTAAAGTTTGCATGTTCGAAACATTGCAATAAATTGTCGTACTCTTTTGAAATTTTGCAGGATTGTCATTGTCAATCATATGCATTACATAGTTTGTTCATACGTCGCTGTTAAGATTATTGAACATCAATAACCATTTGATTAAAAAAAAAATTGTTGAATTCCATTCCGAGGCATCTTCATCATAGATACATTGTTTGTCCCGTAATCTTGTAGTTACATTGTTTTGCCACGGAAAACCACTAGATTTTAAGTTTTGTGCTTAAAGATAGGTGATGCTACAGTATATCTGAAACGATTCATTATTGAGACCTGACATTTTCACAGGTAATTCAGACGTGTATAATATACTCCCAAACGATATTATCTCAAAATCAACAAAAATGTCAGTTACGTTGCGTAGAAAAAAATCTGAATATGTTGTCAATAATAATAATAATATTTCAATTTCCTCAACAACAAATAACAGGAGGAGGGAGAAGCCAGGAGGAACAAGGTTCCTATACAATA
>NW_022744980.1:0-1345 GCF_011630105.1 Anneissia japonica
TCGGTATAAGAATATTATGTCAACTGCACATATATTTAACATTGCTTAACTGAATTACAGAACATTGTCAGCAGCGAGAAAAGGGTATTATGAACGAGGTGCATTGAAGCACATACATGCAAGTTCAAATAATTAAGATAAAATATCGTGATCGTGTTTGAAAAATAGGTCTAGCCAGGCTAATAGACTGAGAGCTATATTAAGTGAAGGGGAACATGAAGTTTGTTACTATATTAACCTGTAATGGTAGCGGGCAACATCCTGTACATGGAGTCTGGGGGACAAAATGTGGGATAACTGTATGTCATAAAGACATAGACAAAAATGGATAGATATTATTCCAGTGAGAATACTGTATTACGTAACAATAAAAAAAAAACTGTACATTTTCTGTACTGGGCCCTTAACAATAAACACAGAGTTCTCCCAAACACATAGTGTTGCTCAAGTATTCTACTATCGACGGCGGCGGAACGTTTTTGAAGTGTAGGAGAAGGAGTTTCATAAGGTAAGAAATCCAGTACGCGAACGAAGCGAGCATCTAGGCTGGGGCCAAAGGGCCCTGGTGGGGATTGGTTTGAAAATTGTTTAGTCCAAAGTATCCTCCTGAAAGTTATGTCCTGCCATTTTAGTCCACGTACCGTATCTCTCACAAATAAATACATTTTCCATATATTCTGTGATCTTCCTACACATCCAGGCTGCTTTGTACAGGTTGTCACATGGCAAAAACAATAGTTATTGAATTTTGGACTTACTGTACCTACGTATAAGCCTATTATACATAACCAGATCATTAAACAACTTGGGTCTCTTCACTTAAATAACTTCTATGAACTCCCAGTCTATAATAAAATGGTATTATGCTTTACTTGTCTTTCTACATTGTTTTAGGTTTCCGTATTTAATAGACTTTGTCCATATCTCTGTGTAAGTTTGTTATTTTGTAACCGATCAAAGGTTTAATCTCATCTTGTTATAAGGCCTAATGCTGACAATAAACAAATTGGGTACAGTATCAGGGTGGTAAGACTGCATGATGAGCAAACTCGCTATGCTATGTTCATTTTCACCGATTATACTGCATGCTCTTGTTATTCTCATACGCTTTATCTATCATAGCTTGGTTGTGGTACAGGTGGCAATAACATCAGTCTACCTTTTCCCAAATAATTTCCTCTCTCCAGTTAGCACCACCCATGTCCACGGAAACATAATTGACATATAATTGTAATTCGCATATCACCTGGATAACTTAGCTTCACGACTGAGTTACCCAGCGAGGTCAATAGGTGTACTCAAAAGGCTTTCCAGCCCAGAAGACGCAAATAACTGCTTAGTATTT
>NW_022744981.1:0-840 GCF_011630105.1 Anneissia japonica
AGTAATTTTGGGGATGTGCACACACTAGGTATGCCACTACCTATCATACCCTGAAATTTACCCAACGGTCCACCACTGTAAAACATCCATCTGAGTTATCTGGCTCACTTCTAGGCCTATTTCAAATTCCTGGATCACTGATATATCATTTATTTCTTCATTAAAAACAATTGGAATACAAAATGACAAAGACAAACATGATTAAAAAAACGAGCACATGTTAAATCCCACAATGGAATTGGTGACCGGGACCAAAAATTACCTCGTCTTCTTAGTTAGAAGGGCACAGCTAGCAGCGCCCCAGCACAACTATACCCCACTGTAGCACAGCAACATCCACTGCCCCGTGGACCCGTGGCACGGGTTAAAACAAAGTATACCTACTTGTATGTACTATACCACCTACTTACCACCATCACCAACGAATGAAAGGATACTCGGCCTGTGGCCTTGTACATATTTCAAGTGATTCAGTTCAAGATACTGTTTGAGCGCGCCTACTCATATATAAGGAAGGAACAGTCTTCTGTTGGGGTTCGGTCTAGGCCTACTCCCAGCTGGCCTAGCCTAGCCAAGGACTAACGAAGTACTGTACGTGCTTTTAAGTTTAAGAACTATGCCTAGCTAGCTACGCGGAAACAAATTTTGAGTTTTCAGTTAAAATCAGATAATAATACAGTACAATAAAATAATCCGTAGTAGTACTACTGTATTTCAACGTTTCCTGCATATATAGCCAGCTAGCCAGTAAGTAGAAGCACACGGAAATAAAAATATAAACACACAACATGCCCATGCGCAGTTCGCTATTTTAAACTGTTCCACCGAAATGCATGGTGG
>NW_022744982.1:0-1687 GCF_011630105.1 Anneissia japonica
TTCCCAAACGAACCAATTTTTTTTTTTTTTTTTAAGGCAGAGGTCAAAATGCAGCCTCTACGCGCGGTGGGCAGTCAGCATGGCACCAATATAAAAGTGAAAAATGACGGTGACCCTTTTCAAGCAATACAATTGAAACAAATACTAAAGCAATCAGAAAAGAATTGCCTTCCAATTGCAGAAGGGAATACAAAAATCCGACAAGTATTTGCCAGATACGACTGTGGACAGACAAAAAATGACCTAAAAACAGCTAATGTCAGCGTGAAACACTTTTGCTAGGCTATTCTCGCTCTTAAATGATAATGTTGCAAGAAGAACCATTTCGTATTTTTTGGAGCTTTTTTGATTTGTCAATGTGTATGGCTGATAATTTTACTTTATTTTGTCAGGTCGAGGTGATTTCACTTTATTTGACAATAAACTGATATTATTTCCACTCGCAATAGTGTAGGCGCAATATTACTAATACAAAAGTGAAAGATAAAAAGGGGAGAAAAGCAAAAATCTCTAGATTAATTTTAAAAGTTGTGTACTTGCAAAAAGACTAAATTAATCATTGTTTTAAGTTTGAATATCGTGTTGTTAATAATAATAATAATAATAGTAATAATAGGCCTTATAATAATATAATATGCCTATTAATAATAATAACAATAATAATAATAATAGGCCTTATAATAATATAATATGCATATTAATAATAATAATAATAATATTAATAATAATAATAATAATAATATAATATAATAATAATAATGATAATAATAATAATAATAATAAAGATTTGTAAAGCGCAAACATCTCCACCTAAATAGGTGCTGGGCAGTGTCAAACAAGCAGTAGAGAAAAAACAAGATACATATCACAAGAAGAAAATGTAACAAGACTCATCATTTTATTACTTTACCTTCTCATTTTTTAACCACAGTTATACCAATGTCTTTCGATATTTCCTTTTCTTTTCCTTCTCTTTCTTACACTTTCCTTTTTTGTCATATGTTTCCTTATCTTTTTCCTATTTTTTCTATGTTTCATTTTCTGTTTCAATCTCTCCTTTTCTTTCTTATGCTTCCTTTCCATTCCATTTCTTTCTCATGCCTTTTTGCTTATTCTTTTCCTTTTCTGTCTTACGATTTCCATTTCTTTTCTTTTTTAATCTTTTTCTTTCCCCCTTTCTTTCTTATTTGTAGTGAAAATCAGGGAGACCAACGTTTCTCTATTGATTTAGCATCACTAGATAAAAAAAAATGAACGGGCGGGCGGAGGGAACGTCCTTTGAAGTCGGATAAGCTTCTCTTAGCAGACCTTAGCATATGATCATATATTTTTTTCGACAGTGTGCAATCTTGTTCTTTTAGATTAGAATGACTTCGTTCTTTTTTTTTTTTTTTGTATTTTTTTTGTTATTAGAAGAAAACCCCAAATATAGTGCAAATTTATAAGATTAGTAGAGTCATTTTCATGAGATCCGTGACTAATTTTAGGATACCTTTGTTTCTCGATGGATTTGGCAAGATGAACCAATTTAGATAAAATATAGCTCCTATATACCTCCCAGATATTGGGGGAAAGTCCCGTTTGGGGGCGTTTTTCAAAATGGCCGCCTGTTGATTTGGATACTTGTATCTCGATAAGCACTGGTCAGAGAGACTTGATTTTGGTCTCAAATTGTCCACAATATGCA
>NW_022744983.1:0-626 GCF_011630105.1 Anneissia japonica
CATTGCAGAAATGAAGGCCGTCGCGAACGCTGCCGCGTCAATTTCGGAGGTACAGGCACGCAGATACTCGCTGAGACCATGGCAAGTGAAACTGACGATGCACCTTAGGAAGCGGCCGCATCCGACAGCGATCATTTGGTGTTACGATCCGAACGGTGATTCCGGGAAGAGTTTCATGGCTACATACCTTGCGGCGGTCGAGAACGCGATAGTCTTTCGCTCATGCGAGACGCCGAGGACACGTACGGGTACGGGGGTCAGAGGATAGCTGTGTTCGATCTCGACCGCCGCCAGAGGAGACGCGTCGATTACGAAGTGCTGGAAGGTATCAAGAACGGTCTGGCTTTCGGTGCGGAACGTTTCGCCCAGACCAAGTTCTTCGAATTCGTGCCGCACGTCGTCGTGTTCGCAAACTTTCCGCCAGATCGGTGCGCACGATTCGACGGCGAATGGGACTTTCTGGAGATCACGATAAACGAAAAATGTAACTGTTGCTATGAGATTAGGGACAATAAAAAATAAATATCCGAGCAAAAAAAAAAATAAATGTATTCTATATATTTTTTTTTGTATTAATTGGTGTACCAACGCAAAAGTAAAACACACTATGGACTCATAATTCACAT
>NW_022744984.1:0-881 GCF_011630105.1 Anneissia japonica
GTAGTTTTTCGGAAAAGTTCTCGAAATATGGCGGAAAGTCAAAAATTTGCACTAAGTGCTCAACTTGGCGAGATAAGTACTTTTGTGCAAAAAGTGACAATGTTAAAAAGTTGAGTCAAAATGTAAATTTTTTTTGTTAGGCAAAGTGAGATAGCCTGAAACAAACACAGAACATCTTTTAATACTGTATTTTGCTGAATTCCAGATTTTTTATTTCTAATATAATGTGCACAGAAACTTTTAGCAATATGTGCTAAATCAATATTAAAATTACTTTAATTATCATTAATTATAACTTTTGTAAAAATATCAAAATGACGATTATATTGTTATTAGAATGTTATTGTTGTTAAAACTAAGTCATCTTGTTTATTGTGACTTAGTAAGCCATTACACTACTTCTGATGATGTCAATCTTCAATTTTGTACTCAACTTGTCAAGTTTTTTTTAATTTAAATTAGATCATGTTCTTCTCCAAGTAACAAAAATAATTATGTAGTTAATAATCAGCCAATAAATACAAAAAAACAGACAATGAACTTTGCTTTGCTTCCAATACTCACAAGAATTCAGGATGTGAATCTTCATCTCGGATTAACTGATGAAAATAGGCAAAGTAGTGGCATTACTACAATGTACCAATAGACTAATGTTTACTACTGGATGCAATGTTGTAACGTCTCAAAATGCCTTTGTGCGTGAATACTGTAAAGAGGGTGTACTTCAATTCAGCTGCACAGTTTTCCATATACCAAATAGTATGCTTTTGTATCATTTGAAATAATAAGAATGTCAGTGTCATAGTAGTTGATGACTAAAGTAGTTGATGATTAACAAAAGCATCAATTAAATAAATGCAGTCCTTAGTTAGCTGAAGAAT
>NW_022744985.1:0-871 GCF_011630105.1 Anneissia japonica
TGTTATCTCTGAGACCGTGGATTTATTATGTACATTTGCGTTTTTTAAATATACTTCTATTTTATATCCATTATATACGATCATTCCTATTTATTATTTATTATATTTTATACTTATTTATGTCATTTATTACTATCCCGGTTGTTATCATCTTGGTTTATATTTTTATTTTTTGGCGCCATATTTTATGCACCTCTCAACTCTGATTGGTTGGTTTTTTTCACTACGCCCTTAAGGTATTGTTTAGCTGGTATACCAACGCTTTCCCATGATGCTGCACACTACGTCCGCTTCCTATTTATTTATCCTCGTATTCATTTTTATCTGTACGTATACCTGATGAAGGGCGATGCCCGAAAACGTTCGTGTACTCAATAAATTACATTTGGCAATACTAGACACCTCTCCTGAAGTTTTTATTTTTATATATATGTTTGCCGATGCAGCTTTTAAGTTTTATTTAAGTTTTAAGCTTTATATATATATAAGTTTTAAGCTTTATATATATATATATATATAAATCATCAAAGAAAGGTAAATACAGTGTTCGAATAAAGGACTGAATAAATACATCGTGTAGCATAGCTCTCAACGAATGTAGTCCTGTAAATAAATGAATAAAGAAATTGTGTAATAAAATGCCTCTGGCGGGACTCGAACCTGCGACCTCTCGCTGTCAAGGCGAGTGTCATAACCACTAGACCACGGAGGCTTCATGGTTGAACAGATTCAAATACCACCAGATACACTCTATTACACAATAGGTACGGCTAGAAACAAATAGGTTCATATAACATAAATGAAGGTTTATTCATTTATTTACAGGACTACATTCGTTGAGAGCTATGCTACACGATGTATTTATTCAGTC
>NW_022744986.1:0-904 GCF_011630105.1 Anneissia japonica
CCATACAATAGGCGATTGTTACTTTAGTATTCTTACTAGAAAATTAGTACCCTTGGGCATCCCTGTTGATAACCTTGGGCATCCCTGTTGATAACCCAATACACTGTAACGCTTATAAAGTAAAAACGTCAACTGCCCAAGCGTACTAATTTTAGTAGGCTTGCACAGTTGACGTTTATACCATACAATAGGCGATTCTTACTTCAGTATTGTTACTAGAAAATTAGTACGCTTGGGCATCCCTGTTGATAACCCAATACACTGTAACGCTTCACTTACAGCCTCGTTTTCGCATCCCAACTCCAACCAAACTAATTTCTAGTAACAATACTGTCATACTCAGTAAAGTAACATTCGCCTATTGCACACCATATATGTACAACCAGAAACCAGTCTAATGACCACTACCTTTCCTTTCGGTAAGTACCATATTATTTATTATTTATTGATCTGCTTGTGTGCAAAGCCAAACCAAAACCAGTGTAAACTAACATGATGTAAATTTGTCTTACCATACATGAGTTCCCAGATCAATAGCATCATGCTAATCGTGCTATAACCATTTAGTGCAGTAGACAGTTCTCAACAGATATACAGATTCGTTATTTAATTCAAAGGAGCGTCAAAAATTAAATTAAAACCTGAAAAAATACAATGTCTTTTTTTTTTCCTTAATCTCATAAAAGTTCTGAGGTCAATAAAATCGTACCAAATATACTTTAATCATTGATTCGTACAGCAGAGACAGTTCCTAACAGATATAGAGATTGTGGTACCATTATTTATTTATTGACTAAAAACTTATGTATTTTTTTAATCGTGTATATACGGTTCTGAACTGTACGGTCATATTAAAATCATGCTGCAGTGTTTAAATTCCTAAAGCAAACAATTTCCTTTTTAC
>NW_022744987.1:0-628 GCF_011630105.1 Anneissia japonica
TAAATATTGAAACAATAAATCCTTACAATCAATTTTAACTATAAGACTTAATCCTCATTCTAATGAAGCTGTTTAGGGATCGAATAAACAAAGTACACTGTAAAGATCTTAACTTGCACAAAATGTTTCTGAAACATGCTTAACATAATGTTGATTATGTTGATGTGGACACTGTAGTCCAGAAATCCCAGACTGTTACGTATTGTTAATAGTAGTGGCTGGCTTTCTTCTAAACAGCGTCGCCACAAGCCTTGTTGAATTGAATGATATGAATATGAACACACCTTGGAAACTATTGAATATCACGAAGATATACCAAAGGAATGGTTCATCGAGAAATGAAGCAAGAAACCCAAAGATCCAAGTCAATCCCATAATGCATGAAATCTGAAATGTAAAAAGAACCAAACAAATTTAGTGTAAATTGCTTTTAAGAAACAAAAATATTCGTATATATGTGTGTATTTATTATGTATGTACAGTATGTATGTATGTATATATATATAGGTCGAAAGTTCGAGTCCCACCAGAGGCATTTTATTACACAATTTCTTTATTCGTTTATTTACAGGACTACATTCGTTGAGAGCTATACTACACGATGTATTATTATGTCCTTTATTCGAAC
>NW_022744988.1:0-884 GCF_011630105.1 Anneissia japonica
CCTATGTATATTTATCACATTATTATTAGTATATAAACCATATTCTGAGCCTTATAATAAACAATTAGGCCTATGTGAATATGCCATAATCACACCTGATGATTTGGAAAAAGTCCTATAGGAGTCGGATTAATTCTATAACTGTAAGGGTACCGGTACACCACAAAATAAAATCTGTTTTGAGGCTGAGGGAAGTGGAAAGCTGGAATTTTTCATGACCTAGTAAACCAATAGGACCAGAGTTTGATACTGTTTTAAGAATCCGATCTGGATATCTCTTTATTCACTAAGTATGTTCAGGAAACAGTAAATTCACTGTTCCCTGGTATGTTACGTACAGATGAGAGTCTCACCTGTGTGTTGGGCGTGGGAGGTAACCTTGTTGAAACATAAGGGCTGGGATCAGAATTATTAAAAAAGTAATCAGTTTTTAGTTTTGCGTGTGAAGCACGAAGAGCTGGGCATATTAAAATAGTCATTTTAATATTGACTTAAATGGTATTTGTGTTTAATATAATCAATATCGAGTCATATTGATGACGATCAAATTTTGAAACTGATATGCTGGTATTTCATAAAATGATAATGTTCGTTATTAAATGTTAAAACATTTTTATTTAATTGCGCTATCCAGATGTTTTTATATGTGTGCTATTTACCTTTATATATGTTTGCTATTTACAGTACTATTATTACTTCTGTGGTAGGATTATCTCTTTGACTGTGTTAATTTTCTTGTTATTGTCAATGCCAACGCTGCTGAGTGCCACTTATATAAAGTCTGTATCTGATTAAATTCACAGCAATTGTGAGTCGTTCAAGGTAAAAGTCACCAAATAGAGCCACCATCGAGAGCATATATAAGATCACGACTACGTTGAAGT
>NW_022744989.1:0-1124 GCF_011630105.1 Anneissia japonica
CTACCAGAGAGAGAGGTACGGTACATTCCCAATACATTATGGTCTTCCACTTCTATAGCACATGCTACAGTGCATAGCAAACGATATTTAACCACTAATAATACTCAGGTCCAGTGGCGTAGGTATGGGCAGTGCAGTCAGTGCACAGCACTGGGGCCCGGGGCTATTGGGGGCTCATTCAATAGGTATAATGATCTAAAAATTGTAACTTTAAAAAAATCCTATTCAAACTTTAAAAGGACCCTTCAATAATATTAGGTTTTAGAGGCTATAGTTATTGATTATATTCATTACAATTTACCTATTAGGCCTACCTATTTCCCAAATGCTGCAAGTAAAAAAAAAAAACAAAAACAACAATACAAGCCCTTACGTATACGATGGACTAATATACTTTTTGAAATCACATTTCTAAAGCAATACAATATCGTCACGCACATTTTGTGTTTGTGGTACAGTATTTTAAAGTTGGTTCAATTATTGTGTACGTTTTCAAACACTTCAGATCATCATAACTTCATGAATACATTTTAGATTCAGTTTAGATGACTGTTCTATTATTGAATGGTAATTGTTATCATCGTGATGGAATAGACAATACCTGGATTTGCGTAGGGAGAATCAATTAGGGGGCCTATATGTATTTTTCCCAACCTGTCGTGAAAATGTATTGAATACTCAGTGCGTGATTCACTAATACACTTTTTAAAATCACATTTCTAAAGCAATAAAATATCGTCAAGCACATTTGTATTTGTGGTATTTTAAAGTTGGTTCAACTATTATTGTGTACGTTTTTAAACACTTCAGATCATCATAACTTCATGAATACATTTTAGATTCACTTCACTGCAAGTAGGCCGATGACTGTTCTATTATTGAATGGTAATTGTTATTATCGTGATGGAATATAAAATACCTGGATTTGCGCCAGGAGAATAAATTTAGGGGGGCCTATATGTGTAATTTTGCCCAACCTGTCGTGAAAATGTACTGAATACTCAGTGCGTGTGAAAACACTTGCAAAATATATTTGCAAGTTGTTCTCCAGTGGGACTGGAACCCACATTCTCCAGATCACTAGCCTGGCATCATGCCTTTAGACCACCGAGCTTGCACCTGAT
>NW_022744990.1:0-881 GCF_011630105.1 Anneissia japonica
CTCTACGGAGCCCTGAAAGGGACTTGGTTTAAAAAAAAATATAAAGTATTATTTTGTGAAAATCTCCCCAAATAATATTTCCTTCCCTGAAAATATATTTGAATTCGTATTAAATAAAGTCTCAGTATTGAATTGTTATTGTAAGAACAGATTCTGATTTCCTAGTGCTCGGATTTAACCCAAACCAACAATAGATATCCATGTCCTTTCTAACATTAGGCCTAATACAGTAGATTTGTTTGATTTAGCTTGTTTAAAAAGAAAAAGTAGTATATTTAATCATTAAGCATTATTCTAAAATTGTTTATTAAATATTTTTACTGATCACTTCTATTTTATTTGACCTAGTCCTCCATCAACAGTATCCATACCACCTGAAGAACAGGTAAAACGAGCATTTTTGCTGTCACTGACTATATCTTTGTATAACTTATGTAATAAGTTCGCAGCTGACTCAATTTTTAACTAATGTTTGAACTATAATAATAATTAATTTAGAAAAAATAATTCTCCATTTTCGAAAAAAGAAAAAAAATGTCATCCAATGTTTCTGGAACAAGGTTAAACACACTTTACTGTGTAGGTAAGAGATTTCCCACATGAACTGTCATTTTTTTCTGTGTTTTTTTTTTTTTTTTTCAGGTTAAAGAAAGTTGTATGATCTAGACCACACTCATAGTCATACTCCTAATGAAGTTCATGTAAGTATAATGTATCTGAAGAATGTACTTTATTCAAAAGAAATATTTATAATAATAAAGCAAAGTCTTATTTTTATTTGCGAAACCTTCCAATAGTACATTGTAAATTAGGTAATAGTTCACAATTCACGTAGACACATACTATACACTGTAATAATATGGAATCTCACCATGGCAAGG
>NW_022744991.1:0-626 GCF_011630105.1 Anneissia japonica
CACAAGATCGTCCAAGATCTGACGAGCAAACTTAACTCGTTGAGCGACGAGAGGGATTCGCTGCGGAACAGACTCGATCGCGTCGCGGATCGTCGGTGGGAGGAGGACGAGGAACCGACGGACGTCGAGAGGTTGGCAGAGGTGTACGCGAGCATAGTGAACGTGGACCTGACGGAAGTCAAGAGCAAACGCACGATAAACGGAGTGGACAGCTACTACGGCGTCGCCCCGTGGTTCCGGCAGCTGCTGGAAGACACGTTTTGCTATCTGGACGGAAAGCTGAAGGGAAGCATGGGAATGGGATGCGACGCGTTCGTGTCCGCCATGGTGTCCAACGGGGCAGCGGGTTCCCTGTGCGAGATGCTGAGGCAGTTTCAGGTGTACAAAACTATACACATCTAGATGTTTATAAGAGACAGCCTCAACCTGTCGAATCGATCAGAACCTTTCCGAGGAATATCGAAGATTCGTCCGAGTCATACTGTCCATCTTGGTGGGCGACGCGGCTCGGCAGACGTCGCCGTAGGAGAACACGTCGAAGTACGCCACGTCGGATTTCGTAATCAGGTCGCTCGGCATCTCTCTCGTTGGAGACACGCGAACGACGAGCGCGTCTTTATCGACCT
>NW_022744992.1:0-1615 GCF_011630105.1 Anneissia japonica
AGAGGCCGCCTTGTGCATGCATTAGCGCGCTTTAAAAATGTCTTATTATTATTATTATTATTATTATATCAATAATTAAATAATAGGCCTATGTATGTACTAAAGAATTTGGATAATATATTAACCAGAATAAATAGATACATAAGAACTTGCGACCATAAAATGAAACTCAGTATAAAAAACGTATATAATATCTATGGGTAATACACATGCTTCTCGTTAAATTGTAAATAAAATATTAATAATATTAAAAATAATTGGTGATTAATGAAGGAAACTCATGCCCTACGTAAATAAATATTATTAGAGGGATCAAATAATTATTAATATAATACTAATTTTTAATTCAACAATTCAATTAATATTTTTACATAAATTATTAAAAAACGGGTGGTCAACAATTAAATCCTTTTTTAGAAATGAAAATGTTATCAATACTGTAATTAAATAATAGGCCTAGTTATTTTAAATTTTAAACTCAAAAAACATTCATGTGTTAGCTAATAAGTTCGAAAATATTATTCTATATATTAATTACTTTCATTGTATAGGCCTATTTTATACGGTTAAAAGTTTCAATAAAAAAAGCATCGGTAGTTTACAGACGTACAAAATAATACGTACTTAATATTCTTTGCGTAAACTACTAAATTGGCCATGGCCGGGCATGCAGCATTCTGTTTTTAGGGACTTTCGTACTAAATGATTTATCAACTCTAACTGTTCCTTCTTATATATTAACTGTTGTATTTATTTTACTCGTGCTCTTCTTTGTAGTTAGTGAGTAGGCCTACACATCGTTAAAATTATGTGTACCACACTTTGGAAAAACATAGACACCAATTCTAAAACAATTTTACACGCACCGTTGTAAAGTATTCTCTTGTATTTATAAAATGTTAATACAGAGTTCACGCACGAACAATTTACAAGGCATAAGGCCTACTATACTGTACTGACAAAACATAGACATGCTAATATCATTTTTTTAAACATACTAAACACAAATCATGGCCCAACAATTAAACGTTTATGTTTAGACATTTTATCCCTACTCCCTTTTCCAAATCACTTATAAAGAATATTATTGTGATTTGTTATTCTTATTTTAACTCTTAATAATTATAAAATAATGGACCAAAAATTGATAGTAAAGAAAATTAATAAAATTAATTCAAATGAATGCGTGTATTATAAAACGCATTTTTAACTGTTTATGATATAATAATTCCTAAATGATATAGGAAAATCATCGTACGATTTAAATTATGAAACTCGTAAAAAAAAATATTGGTAGTTGTATGAACTGTATCGTAATTCAGTGTAATGTTTGTTTTCGTAGATGGACTGGACGTCATTAATGGAAGCTGTGGCCTGGGGAGCACCAGATGATGTGTTGGAGAATATGATTGAAATGGCAACAGTTGAGTGTTTAGAACACCAGGAGGTATTAGTGGAATTAAATATCATTGCATTTTAAACATCACAAGCACAACATGTGTACACATCATACGACATACAAATAACTCATAGTCAATTACTGTAATTTATTTCATGTTGGGTTAAAAATGGGATTTTTATTTCATGATTTATTTGACATTTTTTACAACACAGA
>NW_022744993.1:0-594 GCF_011630105.1 Anneissia japonica
CCGTTTCGGCCTTCTAGGCCTCATCAGTGCAGCTAGTTGAAGTAAAACATATACCGGTATTAAAATACATATATAGATAAAATTGGAACATCTTAGCCTCCAATGATTACAGAGTTATGGCTCCGAAAATATGTGGGCGTGCCTTATAATATAATGCATTCCCCATATAATTTTGATATGAATGAAAATGTTTTTAACTAGCTTTAAGTAGCAGTTATAATGCTGAAAACTGTTTATGCGTAGCTTAGAAGTAAGGCAAAAAAATATATATATACTTGTTTAGCGTCACCACCCCCACCTGAATTTTCAAGCAAAATGAAAAGTTTAGAGGCGGGAATTTTTTTAAATAAAAAAAAATGAATATTGTCCAGGAAGTTAAAAAATGATTATTTTTAACACATTTTATTTGATTACTGATATTGTAGAATTAAAAAAAAAACCGCCCTCCCCATCTAAAATTGTGTTGTGATGTGACGCTAACCAAATATTTTTTTTTATTTGGCCTAACTGGTCTATTATTATTTGTTATAAAAAAATTACAATTTCACAATTGTGATATTTAATTAACTAGCAAATATGAACTAACAGAGTATA
>NW_022744994.1:0-1111 GCF_011630105.1 Anneissia japonica
CCCAAGGGGAATATCTTTTGTGTTATTTCCCCTTAACGTCGTTTTTTTAATTGTTCTCTAATTCCCCCATTGTCTAAGTTCCCCTTAAGGTACAGGTAATAATAATAATTAATAATAATAATAATAATAATAATAATCATTTCAGCATTAATTACCTTGGCCTAAGGCTTGTAATAAAGAACCTACAGATACTATTTACTAGGCCTATAAATAATAACTAGCCCAAGGGGAATATCTTTTGTGTTATTTCCATTTTGTCTAAGTTCCCCTTAACGTACAGGTAATAATAATAATAATTATTATTATTATTATCATTTCGGCATTACATGTAATTAACTTGGTCTAGCCTTGTAATCAAGAACCTGCTGATTACTATGCCTAATATTAATAACTAGCTCATTTTTACATTCATTTGGTGTTTTGCCATTTTGGCAGGTCTTACGGCATCCAGAATTTTAGAGCTGCCTATTCTCAGCTCTTCTCTTAATTTGAAAATAACTGTCGTTCTGTTTCATTTGATCAGATGAAGAAAAACGCGTTTCTTACTCTTTGTGCTTTTCCCAGAAAGCGTTTTTAGTAGGCCTACTTGTAGGCCTAGGTAATTATGCAAAACCCAGGCCTAACTAAAAATTTAAAATTGTCATAGTATGTAACTCAAGTTAAAATAACACTTTTCATTACTCGTGCAGCTTAATCAAATATTATATGTCATTTTAAACGACCCATTGGTATTAACATGGTAACATAATGTATTTCTAATAGACAGCGACGTTCTCTCAGAAGTTGTTCTGTAGACGTTTATCTGTTGATGTTTATCTGTTGATGACCTTTTGACCTCCTGAATTCTGCAATGAAATTTTCGAGTCGATTCAGCCGAGACGGCCCGAGTGGAGTTTCATGTAAATGTTTCGTACGGAAAAAAAAATCGCACCCCGCCTTAGCATTCTGATCGCTGATTGGCTAGAATGAAAATAATAAAGGCGCCTATACTTAAGCGTCCAAAATCCTTTATAAGCAGGAAACTACATACATTTCCATTCAGTATTCATTCTTGAGTTCATACTAGAAGTACTACAGTAATCGAAAATGTCTGGACGTGGTAAAGGAGGTA
>NW_022744995.1:0-901 GCF_011630105.1 Anneissia japonica
AAAAGATAAAGTTGTCATGTTCATGAAATTAGTTGTTGTGTCATGTGGAAGATCACTCATGTTGTGTCATGTTGTTGTGTCATGTGGAATGATACAAAATAGTTCTCTTGCCTTGACGATTACTCCATTGTGGTACAATAATGTTATTACTAGAATTGCAAATTGCAAGTGAAGTGCTGCGAAGTAAAACTGCATAAAATGTTCTTCGAACAAAATTATTTATGCGAGTCAAGTGAAAATAATGAATAATAAAAATATAACAAATAATATGAGACACGACCCATTGTCTATATTAGAACAGCGTTGGTACCGTGTACAATAGTGTTTTGCTGGCGAATCAATCTGCGCATGTGTATAAAATGTATTTATTTCCGAAAACACTATGCCAGTCTACAGCAAGCGTCGCCTAAATGTAATAATTAGCACGTTGAAATAGGCTAGTAAATAATTTTAACTGGGTTCGTAAATAATATTGGCCTCAAAATATTGTGGCTGAGACATGAGCCGATTAAACGTAGAAATAGGAAACCTAGAAATATAGCAAAAACGCTGAATAGTACTCCAGCGTCGCGACATGCCGACGTTGGTACGAGTAGGTTAGTCTACAAACGTCGCCTAAAGTAATGGATTTTACCCGGCAGAACGAAAGAAGGAAACTCCGCTTTTCAGTTGTCTTAGGCGCAGGTTTTTTGACAAAAAATGACCTTTCAGAAGTCAAATTGCTGTCAAGAATATGAATTGGCTGCTTCGCAGCAATGAGTTTGACTATGTGTACATTTAGAATGGGAATCAATATTGAATGTAAATTTAGAATGTAGATAGATGGAGTATACAACTTTAAACATTTAAAAGTCATTAGGGCTAACTGATCATTCCATATGTAGTCTTTTCCAGGCAAGTG
>NW_022744996.1:0-617 GCF_011630105.1 Anneissia japonica
TATGTATATACACAACCGACACATTTAGCACAAAAAAAAAAAAATGATAAAAACAAAAAAACATGAATTGAATATACCGAGAGTATAAGTAAAGATCTGCAACACAGCGAGGATGAGCAAGATGATGGAGCGATATTGGGAGGGAGACATTGGGATCGTTGATTAAAATTATTACTAATGAGTACCAGCAACCGTTTTCTATAAAGGCAGAGCAATTACTTATGTTTTACATATTTTTATTCAGAGTCGTTTTCTATCAAGACAACCGGTAAAAACTCTGTGTCCCTTTCACGATTACGTGTGCCATATGGACTGGACTTTACTGATAAAGAAAAGCATCCAGAAATGAGTAAGGTTTACCAAGAAAGAGGTGATTGTACTAAACACTTGATAACTAGTAAAAATAAATAAATTTTATAACTTGTTAAGTCATTTACATGTGTGTCAATGCTAAATTGTTTAGAGTATCTTGTTAGACTTATAGTACAGTGTATCTCTTAAAATAATTTGATTAAGTGAATCAGTGTTGAAGCTAAGCAATAGTAGAAAGCTTTGTTTCCATAATTTATCTATACTGTTTTTAAATATGTTTTCAGACGATATTTCAGACACGATTT
>NW_022744997.1:0-1252 GCF_011630105.1 Anneissia japonica
TCTCTGACAACAACAAGAGGTAATACGCTGGGGAAGCGGATCACCAAAAAAAAAAAAAAAAATAGCTCTCTGTTAATAACAAGAGGTGATCCGCTGGGAAAGCGGATCACCAAAAATTACACAAAATACTAGCACCAAAAACTTATTACTAACTTAACTGAAAAGAAATGCAGTATACCCATTCCGTAAAACCTTGAATAGAAGCCCAATGGGCTAATCTCGAGAAGAAGCACATCTAGAGAGAAGCCCCTCTTTTTAGTTTGCAAAAATATTCTCGAAAAAAAAAGTGTCTATCTTGATAAAAATCCTATGGGCTTCTAATCAAGATAGTATGGGCTTCTTTTTGAGATAATACTTACATTGTATATTAATGTCGAAGAAACAGATAGTTTTGTAATGTCAATTAATTGTACCATTGTGATGCTGACTGACGTTACTTTTGATGATTAAGATAGCATGTCAGTATCAATATTATTTTATTGTAGCATGGTTAAAATTAAAAACTGAATTTCAGTGGTTGAAAAATGTCTTCAGTTGTCCTATAAGATTTATAGTAGCCGTTCCAAATATTTACAGCATTAATTTAAAGAATTATAGAAGCCACCTCTTAAGTTTTCTCAAAAAGAACCCAACTCAAAAAGAAGGCCAACCAAGTGTCCTAAATTGAGGTTTATGGTGTAATCAGTACAATCTAACCAGATTGAAACTTTTCTTTCTTTTCACAAGGCATGGAAAAGCTACGCTTCAAACCAGCTTTTAACCCTTACACTGAGCCCAGCATGGAGATATTCAGTTACCATGAAGGCCTCAAGAAATGGGTTGAAGTGGGTAACAGTGGGGTTTTCCGACCAGAGATGTTGCTCCCCATGGGACTTCCCGAGGACGTGTCTGTCATTGCCTGGGGTCTGTCGCTTGAAAGGTAAAAACTATGTTTTAAATTTTTATTGTGTATTTTGTGTCATATTCAGTAAACATTTACTTGTTTGTAGTTATTTTAAAGTTACTGAGACTTGATATATTAAATGCTTGCGGTACACCACATAGATAGTTTTCAGTAGAGCTATCTAGCTATTTTTAGATATCATATTTTTTTTTGCGCTTTAGTGAGTAAATCAATAAAGCAAGATTGTCTAAATGTTATACATAAAATAATGGTAAAGAGGCTTCCCACATTGAATTGCTAAACAAAGAAATTTAAAAATTAGATATTGTGTATGATAAAACCTTCCTCCTTAGTATGTATGTATGTATA
>NW_022744998.1:0-694 GCF_011630105.1 Anneissia japonica
TATATATAGAAAAAAATAATATAATATAATATAGGCATATGAAATAAATAAAATAATTTACAGAAATGTATACAGAATATCCTGTTTTCCGTTTACAGGCTACTGTTTACCGCACGTTAATCTGAGTCTAATTTTTATAATTGAATTTTGGTTCCACTTTGTACAAGCTTTAAAGTTTCTGATGAATGACTCTCGTTCTATTAATACTATTTAAAATTTAAATGTTTATCAAAAGTCTTTGTATATTTGATTTTACTATGATCATGAGAAATGAATAAATGATACTTTATGCTGTCTTAGGTAAGCTTTAAATGGATTCACTATTGAAGTTAAGCGATGAAACGAAAGAAACAAATCTACATGTATTGAAAGGAATGCCCAATAATAACCTTTTTGCAAGAAATATTTTTCCAACAATTGAAATTTTAAAAAATGAAGGTTTAGCTTACAAAATAATTTGCTAAGGGCATTATTAAGCAATGACAACATGCAGCGGATGAATGCAGCCGATCATGAAGAAGAATGAAGCTTAATCTAGATTGTTATGCTACATTTCAGTAAATAATTAATAATTAAAACTTCTATTGATTTATGATCCTAGATAAATTGCAGACCGTAACCCATGGAGCGTCTGCTACTATAAATAGTTCTGCATAAATAAATGCATGCCTCTGTATAGTGTGCAAAGCCTATT
>NW_022744999.1:0-615 GCF_011630105.1 Anneissia japonica
TTTTTTTTTTTTTTTTTTTTTATTCAACGTTTTTCATAACATGAGTTATCTTCAGTTTGGAGAAGAGAGAATTAGTAAGAAGCCAAAATTAAGAAATAGTGGTAGCGATTGATGCACATTTGCGATTTCGATCTTCCTAGTCCTGTTGTATTTTTAGTACCCTATCATTCGTTTAGATTTTAAATGAAATTATATGCGTTTGTCTCTTCTACTCTCAATAATATAAAATTATATTACATACTTTTTCCGGGGATGATTAGAGTCACTCTTACATTGCCTTATCAGTAATATTTAGTCATATGTTATACCGGTACTGTTTGTTAATAATTGAAGTTACGTTTTGTTACGGTAGTGTTACATCACACACAGCTCGAAATTTTTTACAAAATAGGCATAGGCCTATCGTATTGTACCAACACACAAGCTGACCAATGGTAGTTCAGCTCTCAAACAAATGTCGAGGGTTCGATGCCTCTATAGTTTTAGTAGTATTTGTCGGAGTATGTTTCTTTACTAATGAGTAGCAATCATTTGTATGCTTACAGGTAAATGTATATTGAATACCGTATTCTCTTTATGCTAAATGTGGTAGCTATTCAACGGAGAAGTAAACCT
>NW_022745000.1:0-535 GCF_011630105.1 Anneissia japonica
CTTTAAACTGCATTTAGTACTAAACTACCTAGACACTGTAGTGCCACTTAGTAACTCTGTTCCTTTATTTTGCGAGTATTTGCGTAAATCTGTGTATTGCTTCATGAATAGAACTAACGATAGTGTTTACATTCTGGTATCTTTGTCAAAGTTAATGCTCTGATTAACTCCAAGATGAGTCTTACTTGGAATGAGTTGCTCAGGGGCTAACTTTCTTAAATACAGTAATTATTAAAATCACCTTTGGTGCCAGGGTGCCGCGTTTTGGGTACGAGGGCTGTGGAGTTAGATTTTGATTGATACCCCGGGATGTTTAGATTTTGTCTTTGTCTAGTTGATTTTGAATATTGTGTCTGTGTGCTATATCAGATTGTTTTTTCCCCCCTACTTTTTCTAGGTAACTTTTTTTGATAACCGACAACTGTATTCTTATACACATCTAGATGTGTATAAGAGACAGGTGTCTAGGTAGTTTAGTACTAAATGCAGTTTAAAGAACCATACATAAAATTTGCATGATAACGAAATGATTTTT
>NW_022745000.1:547-820 GCF_011630105.1 Anneissia japonica
CTATTTGGTATATGGAAAACTTTGCAGCTGAATTGAAGTACACCCTCTTTACAGTATTCAGGCACAAAGGCATTTTGAGACGTTACAACATTGCATCCAGTAGTAAACATTAGTCTAATTGGTACATTTTAGTAATGCCCCTACTTTCCCTATTTTCAACAGTTGATCCGAGATGAAGATTCACATCCTGAATTCTTGTGAGTACTGAAAGCAAAGCAAAGTTCATTGTCGGTTTTTGGTATTTATTGGCTGATTATTAACTACATAATTATT
>NW_022745001.1:0-1097 GCF_011630105.1 Anneissia japonica
GTCGTCAACGACGATGCACCGATAGGTGGCGCACTAACAGTTAACTTAATTCTCAGTGCACAACAATCCACAATATAAATATGATATTTTATTGTATTTTACGATCAATATTGATCATTTATTGTTTAAATTTCCGCATCGTTAACGTGTAAAAATAACATTTCTTTACATTGCTTGGCTGAGTGGCAGTGGTTCATCATGGGCCAAAAAAAAACTTGTCTAAAATTGCTGGAAATCAGGTTTACATAAAAAATTTCCATTCATGTTTGGTGTTGTTTTGGTCCACATTGAACACTGGATTGAATAATTATACTTTTAATTAAATTTTCCATAAAAAATACAATACCTAATTTTTTGTTTTTTAAATGATGATTTTTAACATGTACAAAACATAGGGCGTCCATGTTGTGTGATACAGCATTGAATGTAAAAAAATTGGTTTATAGTTTGCTGAAAATCAGCTTTACATGAAAATTTCACAATCGTGTTTGATCTTGTTTTGATCTGTATTGAGCACTGAATTCAATAATTGCAATTTTAATTAGATACTCCATAAAATTTAATTACCTAAAAAATATTTTTTTAAAGTGATGATGTGTTGTATTCTCTGTTTTCATATTCCTTTTTCATTGTGTAGGGCTTTGGTGAGTGTATTCTACATCACTTTGCAAACCTCGGCTATGCACAGGAAATGAGAGAATCTCTGACGATTTCTGCACGCAATGTCAATTTGCAAGACGAGCTGGTACGTATAGGAAACAACACATATATTCATTATAATAAACACTAAATGACAATTCACCATCTTCAAATTTATTAATCCATCATCACAAGCATTTATCACAATTTCATTATCATTGTTAATAGCCAAGACATAATAAATAACAATAAATAATTAAATGATAACAATTCAAAAAATACTAATTTACATTTTTCGTGAAATATAGGCCTCATATGGTTTTAGTTTTTAATACTTCGACGGGTTTTTTTTGTGGAGCCAATTTGATGCCCTACTGAGAGCTAGGCTAGGCTCAGACACATTATTTGAAACTTTTACGTGTTATTTAGGTCACAGACCTTGGCACTTGATTAAGGCC
>NW_022745002.1:0-538 GCF_011630105.1 Anneissia japonica
CCTCTGCGACGCCTGCCCTGTCCGTGGCGCCCCTCTGCGACGCCTGCCCTGTCCGTGGCGCCCCTGTGCGACGCCTGCCTGTCCGAGGTTTGAACCTATGTACCATACTCTAGGAAGCAACGCCTTTACCTCCAAGCCAACTGTCTCGTTCAAATACTATGTTGATTTTTAAGTGTTAAACTACACTAAATGTTTAATTTAAAAAAAAATTTGGTTTTCATGAGACTTGAACCTGATAACAGCATTACAAGTCCCACAGCACTAACCGTTGCGCTACATGTGGATCTGAAAGATTGCGTTGATTTATAAATGTTAAACCACACCACTGTTACTTCGTTTTAAAAAAAATAAAGAAAAAAATATATATTAGTGAGACTTGAACCATGCAACTCAGAGTCATAGTGTCATAACACTAACCACTGAGCTAACCAAGTGGATCTGAGAGAATGTGTTAATTTGTGAATCTTGAACTACTTGTCTAAACTAGCTAATGAATATTCATATAACAATGCAAATTTAGAGACATGTTTGTATACCG
>NW_022745003.1:0-948 GCF_011630105.1 Anneissia japonica
CCCCCCCCCCCCCCGGTTTAAAAAAATCTGGATCCGCCCATGGACGTTAGTCCACCGCGGAACCTTTCTTTGAGAGTTTACAGGATCATGATGTAAAACATGCCTGTACCTACGGGGCGCCCATATGTACCTACCTTTTTTTAACTTCTTTGTTTGGCCTGCAGTTGTTTCCATCATGAACAAACCGGTGACCCTGCCACACTACTATCGTCGTCGATGTGATTTCATGTACTGTAGTTCAAAGCGTTTTGTCTGCGCTGCATATCATGCCTATGAACGTCGATAAAGGTCAATTGAGGGGCAATGTAATAGGTATCCAAATTTGCTTTGATGATTCCCATACGTCCCTGGCAAAGAGCTATTGTATTTATCAGGCAGTCGACAATTTCTAGCGGAAACCAGTTAGTGACCAGTGATGCAAATCAAATTGATAGTTATGGGAAATATGCTAGATTTTATGCCAAAATGTCACAGTTTGCTTAAATTTTGGACATCAAACTCCAGGAAAACACCAGGACGCTCCCTTCATCCCCACCCTCCCCAGTTAAATTGAAACTATTCTGTCCAGTGGTTCCGCAGGATCCACTGGAGGTCAGGGGCGAGGGGTGGGGTGACCCTGTATCGTCATCAGTGTTTTATTATTGTTTACAACCTGGATCTGTTTATACCTATACAAAAATAACACTTTTCGACAATAATGTCGTGTTGTGTTCAGTGAAGGGTCGTTTATTTGAGTAGTATATCAATTTCATAACAACAAAAGTATTCTTCTCACTCGAAAAAATCCCTTTAAAAATAAATATATATATATATATATGGTAGGCCTATGTAATGTGAGGAACAGATGGGAGTGCATCAGTGTACGATTAAAGCCCTGTAATATGGATAGAGATCCTGCTGCAGACCGGCAGCGAGACGTAAGTCAGCCACGCTTTGCAAAGCAGCCAG
>NW_022745004.1:0-193 GCF_011630105.1 Anneissia japonica
GCATGATGAATAGAAAATAAATATATGGAACTTAAACAGTGTCAACTGCTTTCAGAACATGATCACTCAGAGAAATAGATGAAGGAATAAAGTTCCTTTTACTAAAACTAATGTCCATAGTAATCTGTGTTTTCTGGTGATGGGAGATCGAATGCATAGCTATTAAAGTTGATGAATGGTGTGAAGCTTTGAC
>NW_022745004.1:282-876 GCF_011630105.1 Anneissia japonica
TAATAATAATAATAATAATAATAATTGTAATAATAATAATAATAATAATGATAATGATAATAATAATAGATGGCGTAGTTGACAGGGTCAACACTTCTTAAGGATATTACATCCCTCCTTATTTTGTTAACTTGAATTTTAAGCCGTGCATCCATTTTACATGTTTCAAGCTCTACCCCAAGATGTAAGCTTTGTAGTTAGTTGATGCCACACTTAACTATAAGAATGGAATTATATTTGTTGAAATTTTCATGGTTCATTATTATAGAAGGATTGTACAGAACTAAAATAACATCATACTGTCAAATGACTAACCTTGAGCCTTTGTCAGGGAAGGATTGGATTTATGATGGGAAATACCGCCACTTTGCTTTAACAAATTATCATGAATAAATGCAAGAAGACGCTGATATAAGTCCTCAGGCCGTTCATTATCTTCTAGGTGGATGTCCACAAAATCAATAAAATGTCCACCGGTGGACCGAAAACCCTAATAAAGCAAGAAGACGTGGATGGAGCAGCAAAGGACTAAGGGACTGTCTGTTCATGGACCGTTGTAATTTATTACACTTAAAATAAAATTTTTAATCACAA
>NW_022745005.1:0-8178 GCF_011630105.1 Anneissia japonica
ATAGTGTTCAATGCGAATGCAGAGCGTAATAATAATAATAATAGAAATGTTATGTATGTCAAGCGTTCTCAGAGAAATTTCACATAATTTATTATCGGTCTGCCTATTTTTATGTTTTATGGTCTGACTTACCCTGTACATGAGAACTTGATTTCTATTTTTAACATAGGTGGAATCGGCAAAATAGCAGCCTTTGATACAGCATCTGCAATTTTACAATTAAGCAATACAAACTTTTGAATATATTATTTATTATAATGTATTTGATGCATTAATGATAGGACATATTATAAAGTTAACTAATTAACACACCAGTGAAAATTTAGAAGAAATTATCATGGGTCCAATGCGATTGATTCCTTCTAGAAATGGATCAAGAGAACTACAAAGTTTGCCCTGGAAATGAGTTGAGACTACAAGGGAGTCAAAAAGCAGTTACGTCTGAAAATATTAGAGCAAAGCCCCATGGATCCCTGACAGGCAAGGTTGATACCTCCCCACTTCTCCTCCCACCCCACAATACTCATGTTCAAAAAGTTGTCTAAACTCTTGGACTGCTGTACATTCGAATGCTAGTCACTTCGGCCCAAAACCAAATCGGCCTAAACCAATTCAGACCAAAACAAACTCGGCCCAAACATTACTTCGCCCCAAAACCAACTCTGCCCCAAACCAACTCAGAACAAAACCAACTTGGCCCAGGAAACAAATCTAGCCCTAAATAAATAAATAGTTCTATCCGAGGGTAGAATTCAATTGAATTGAAAATTTACAATTGTATTCGAATAATGCCAAACCTAACATTTAAAATTCTGTTAAAACCATTAAAACATATATTATAAACTGTGTATGTAGCCAGTTTGAATTAAATGTACAGTAGCTGAATAAGTCTGTATTATTTGTGTATTTTGTTTCGCTTTATATTCATACAAATATATAGTACATTATCTGTAAGGTATTATAAGATTCTTCTAAAAGGGAGTTATGCGCATGCCCGTGAAGCAAGTGGACGTGCTCTAAACGAGTTGTTAAATTTCTGCTCAAAGGTGATGAACCATAGTGTAAATTAAGCTACTCTATGTTTAATTGATGTTATAAAGATCTAATACATTCAAGAGGGACTACGGAAATTATGAACTTAAGAAATGATAAAAGAAAGAAGGCAATTGCCCTACAGCTTCAGTAGAGCCTGAGCCTGTTGCTGGCAACACCAACGACAAGGCCGGTAAAATCAATATGCTAGTGGACATGCAGGAAAAGGCTTTGAATAAGCTGACAATAATGGAGGCTACTGTACATTGAATAAGGTGGAGGGAGATATACTTAATCATTTCAAAATGATATCTGATTATAGGGAGGTATTTAAAAATCGGGGAACTAGAGTCTGGTGTAGAGGTTCTTAATTCAGAGATAGAAGAAAATAAATATGAATTTTCACAACGTGTAAAATATGAAGAGTTTGTAAGCCTAGAGAAATCTGTTGGTGAAAATAAGGAGGAATTGAAAAAATGCATCAAATGAAGTCACAGAAAGATTGCAGTCGTCAATCGAGGATCTTGAAAATAGGTCCAGGAGGAACAAATTAGTCTGGGGGATCACAGAGAATGCGGAAGGGTAAAGCTGTAGAACTTTCATGAAAGACTTTTAATATAAAAAATGGCTTCAACATGAGTGTTGAGCGTGCCCATAAGATGGGAAAACAAGGGTCAAACCCTAAGCCAGTTATTAAATTTTTGAGTTATGTGGATAGAGAAAGAATTTTAAAAAAATGCCCCGAAGATATTGAAACAGAAAAAATACAAAGGAAAGTTTATCACAGTGTCAATTGAGGTGTCCACAAAAGTCAGGAGAGAGAGAGAAGACTGCAAATAAGGAGAAGATATTAGATTAAGACCTGAAGGTAAATTTGCGATGACACACTGGTTGGTTCCAGCTGCTCTTGTACTGTAACTACCTATTTTATCTACCAATTTAAATATAGACGGATATGTGATTTACATAGAATCCCTAAATCGTTAGCTGTATGTATAAATTAGTATTGTTCGGACAATACATAACAAATTGATTAATCATCAACCCCAAAATAGTGAGAATCACAGTAGCATCTGTGAACTGTAGAGGGCTTTCCGACTTTAACAAACGAAGGGATGTTTTTAATTACTTAAGGGGAAAGAAATACACAATATATTGCCTACAAGATACCCACTTTACCAAAGAAAAAGAGCACTTTATCAGGAACGAATGGGGCCTTGAATGTTACTTCAGTTCCTAAAAGCAACACAAGGGGCGTTGCCATACTTTTTAACACAGGGTTTAATTTTCGCGTGAAAAATACTGTAATAACATTCTGCACTGATATTATTATAAGCCATTTCATTATAAAGTTACGGTTACAGTATAAGTGTTCATGAAATTAAAATTCCTTTGCTTGTAGCTGGTTGTTCATGTGTCAGTTATTATCAATTCAGTATATGATTTAAAACAGAGTTCATATACAGGTAATACTAATAGGCCAATAACGCTAAATTAAAGAATATCATCAGGCAAGGTGATCAGTTCGTGGTTGAAGTACATCAGAAAATGATGGTTCCATTGGTTGAACATCTGAAGATTGATAGATGAAGTTTCACATCCCTTGATTAATTGATGACTCCAAGTAGATTCCACTGATGAGATTGAGAATTGGTTAGATTCCATCGATGAGATTCTAGATGACTCTGTGACTGTTGACATAACTCCAGCATATGAATGGTATACGGTGAAGGAAGTAACTGCTCAGTATCCATGTACTGTACCATAGAAATGGTGTATGATACAAACAAAAATAAATAAATTGTCTCAAATAAAAGAAAAACATGTAGCATATGAATACCGTACAGTGCCAAAAAAAAAAAATATCTACCATCACTGTAGCATACGGAAGCGTACAGTAATCATCTCCATATAATCAATAGTACAGCATACGAACGGTGCAAACCATTCCAAAGAAATCATTCATATGACTAGTGGTGCAAAAAAACAAACACAAATAAATAGTCAACGCAACAGCAAACGGATAATGTATGGTGCAAAAAAAAAAATCTTCCACAAAATATCTCAAAAAAAAAAAAAGCATTCAGTAATGCAGCCTACGAATAGCGTATGGTGCAAACCAAATAAAGACAGAATCTCTCCCTGTGTAGCATATACGAGGAGTGTACAGTACAACCTCTTTCAAATCATTCACGTAGCATACAAATTGCGTAGGGTACAAAATATTAATAATAATAAAACAGAAAACAATCATCTCGTCCAAAAAAATTTCTGCATACAATAATAAAACCACAAGTGATGAGAGTTTGAACTACCAGAAACAGTGAAATTATTGACAAGTCTATCACAATTATATATTCAATCACGCAAGCCGCGCAAGCAGGAATGACCCAAATACCAGCTAACACTAGAACCAAAACAAATCCTAACTTCTATAAACAACATGCTTTAAAAACATTACGTGCGCACATGGACGTATTCAATTCCCCATAATCAAGTAAGGAGAAAAGACACTCATGCCACTAACACTAAAACCAGAAAAAACAAATCCTAGCTCCTATAACCACATGCGTAAAAAAATTACGCACGCATCGATACGCAAGTTCCCCTGCGCATGCACCAGACATGTCTCATTGACACCTGGTGGTTTTTGGTTGTGTGTGTGTTAATTGTAAATTAATTTAATATGTGTGTAGTGTTTTACATAGTCATACATTGGCAGTTATTCCTGGAATCTGGAAGGCCTTTGTCTTCGCTGTTCTGCCTGTTCTAGTATTAACACTGAAGGGTGCTACAGCTTTCGATGCTATATTCGAAGCGATGTTATTGGACACTAAATCCCTAGCTCTGGTAATACGCTTATCTAAATCGGTAATACTCTTGGGTAGTAGAAATGGGATGAAATGTGTTGGGGCCATAAAGCACCTGACTGGCCAATCTTGGTTCTCATCCATGGACAAGGTAAAATGGGCTGAATCCGGTAGTTTCATGAACCATTGAATTGTACTGCAATTTAATTTGACTGAGAAAGCAGTAGGAAAGCCGATAGGCGATTTGTCCGTTATATTGCGATTTTTCGATCTTACTTCCGCATTTGCTTTGCGCAGTGCCACCTATCGTTTCAAAGCGTAATCACGTTTTAGCGTCGCTTAGCAAAAATACATCAGCTCCATTTATAGTTCTCATTAATAGATACAGTAAGGCCCGCCCATGGCTTCCTTATATGGTAACAATATTTCCTAATATGTCTAGTTTGCTAACCAATTGGGTTTTCTCGAAAAAACCTACGCTTGCGTAAGCATTCACTGGTTGATGTTAACATAGGCGAAATAGTGAAAATCTGGTACGACTTGTCTATGAATTTATTTACAATTTTCTCCAGAGTCGGATTTGCGTCCCAGCTAATCAATATTTTTTTGAAGTGTTGATTTATCATGTTTAATCTTAATTTAGTCGGGTAAGACTTGTTTCAACTCTGATCAAAAATTGTTATTTATACTTCTAGGCCGTAAAATGCTAGGCAGTTTTTTGAGCATGTGAGCACGCGGTAGTGGTAGCTGAGTGAGAACTGTAGCAATACGGCGGGCTGAATTGCGGTGCGATCCATTGTATTATAGCGTCTGAATGCAAATGCATTCCATGTGTGTTAGTTTAGGATGGTTTATAAACCTTGCACATATTTCTATATACTAATTATTCTAAAATTACAGCAGGCCTAGGGATTCATGTTTATTGCCATTAATTTATGTTAGGGCCTAGGAGGGATGTTTCACAAAATAATATTTTCAGGCATATGACTTTGAGTGAGAAATATTTAATTAAAAAAATAATACCCAAGCATATCTCTTGATACATTGTATTCTAGTAGTATTAATTATTGTAATCTGCAAATATATTTTATTTTAGGGACAATTGTAAATGAACTGTAAATATATTCAGACTTGGACGGTTGCAGACCAACAATGTCAGTTATGAAAGTGAATTTTTAAATGGTGACAAGGATTTATAACCACTGAACTCAGGTTCAGAATGACTCAAATCCCTCAGAAAGCCTGCCTAAAGGAAAAAAAAAAACATGCTGAAAAACACTAGGCAGCACTATTTTAAATCAATATCAGTAATTAATATTGACTTTGCTTTTTAATGTTTACATTTTATGAAAACATGATCATTAAATTTATTTATAACAGATATTTAATAAGCAAAATAATGATGTTTGATGCTTATTCAAAGACCGTATAATGAATATTTTTCTTATAAGAAGCAGATTTTGTAATACCTGCAGGCTACCCCACTTCTACAGTAATAAGTTCCGGCCTAATTTATAGTCTCATGGAAATGTACAGTACCATATATATAAATCCCCTGAAGGAGTTTTCTTTAAGAAGATGGGGGCAGGGGTGTGGTACATTCCATATCATAATCATATGTATGTTTTTATATTCCATGTTAATATTTAGAAGCAGGTGTATGAAATTATTATTATTATTACAAATAATAGAGAAGGAAAATGATTTAATAAAAATAAAAATAAAAATGTTGTCTTCTCCTTTATCCTAGTCCTAAAAATCACATATATTGAGTGAAATTGTGAATGATGAACTTGCGAAGGATGGTAATTAGTTCATGTAGGCCTACACTTGTCATCAAGCTAACAAGATACAGATTTCAGAAAAATTGGAGCCATTTTTAAATAGGCATTATCCTCGCTGCATATTTACGGGTACGCGAATATGCTAGGCCCCCCAATGTGCGCGGCCTAGGCCTCAGCCTCGCATACGAATCGTAATAGAAACCAACAGAAATATTATCCATAAATTACTAAGTTGGAACACTAAATATATAATAATATTCATTTTAATGGTATATATTTATTTCACACATATTAATTATTGGTGTAACAGACGGTCTTGGAAATGCTCTGTATAAATACGATCTTCCTGATTATGATCGCCGATGTTTCCAAAATGGAGTACACGCTACAGTTTGAGTCCATAATGAAATGGAGGTACCCTTAGTTTCCAGAGTTGAATTTGCGTTCCAGCTACTCAATTTGTTACCTTAATATCCTAAATTATAAATTATAAATTTTTATAGCAGGGATTTTAAATTCATTTCTGATCAATTTTTTTTTGTATTTTAAATTAACGATTTTCTAGGGCACAAAATCGTAAAAATCGTGTACCACGAATTGTCCATTAAATTACACTTTATCATTTCGGTCAAAATACACCAAAAGTATTTCACTGTATTGTTAAACGATTTATAAACATATTTCACCATTATTTTTGTTTTGTTAAGTAAGTTCTTTGATGAATTAACATTTTTTCAAACACCACCAAATTTCGATAATTTGAACTAATTTCGAAAAAAAGGGCACCCTCTCCTAGGAGAAATTTGACACAATTTTTCCAGTGGCTTTCCTACTGTAAGGTGTCCCACTCCTTGCTTGCTGTTATAGCCAGTTGATCCTTCAATGTGCGGTTAAAGCGCTCAATCATCCCGTCTGATTGCAGGTGATACGGGGTAGTTTTGGTTTTGTCGATTAATAAATATTTACAGATTCCCTTCAATAAATTTGACTCAAACTGAGCCCCATGAATACACCCTAGTACGCCATGTCACTTGATAAAATCTTTGCATGCACTTGGAATTGTGTATAAAGTTATATATTTGGTAAAGTAATCACCTACTACTAACACGTAACGACTACCTCTGGCTGACACAGGCAACTCTGTAAAATATCGGCTGCAATTCTCTCAAATGGATGGTTTGCTGGCACTGTATCCATTGGAGCACGTAATCCAGGGACAGGTCTTTGTCTTGCCTGACACGGTAGACATTCCAAACAAAATTTCTTCACATCACGTGCTATATATAGGCCAGTAACAATTAGCTGAAATGAGTCAGAATTATAATGTCCTGAATTAGAACCATGAAATGATGTTAATACTTCCCTTTGTAGAGAACTAGGTATGATGGACTGTACAATTTCACCCTTACGTCTATCATGAGTAATGCAGACCATTAAACCATCATAAATCTTTAACAACGATGAAACTGCCTACATAATCGTTCACAATATAGGGACTTGCCTGCAAAATGATGGGGTTTACTGTACCATGTGACTGGACACACATTTTGAACTCCTGTAACTCAGGGTCTCTATCCGGTTCATTAAATTAATTTAATATTACGTTGATTATGAAGTGAAAAACCATCACAAGAAGTTAGGGCATGTACATCCTGAACTTTACAGTCTATTCTCTCTACAGGTACTACAGTACCTTCCACTATAACATCCATCTCACTCTTCAGAAGCTTGATCAACTGTTAAACTAGGATCGGGTCTACGGGATAATGAATCCGCATTCAGATGTGACCCGATTTGTACACAATCTTCCTATTGAACATATTCAAATCAAGAATCCATCGTGTTTGACGACCTGTCACATCATTTTCTATATGTAACCCCTGTAAGCCTGTCAAGGGTTTGTGGCCTGTAACAATAAGAATGGTTACCACGCAAATAATGCTTAAAATGCCTGACACTCCACACAATAGCATACAACTCCCTATCATAAGTAGACCACTTCTTCTCACTTTTGCGATAACCCGTTCCTTACCCTCCTGAGTTTTGAGTCAATACAGAGCCAATAGAAAATTCTGAAGTATCTGCGAAAAGTTGAAATTGTAAATTAAAATCAGGATATGCCGCAATTGGTGGGTTATCAAGTTTTCTCTCAATATGTTAAAAGCATGATCACACTCATCTGACAAACAAAAGGTACGCCTTTGTGTGTTACTGTAGTAGTTGCAGAGGACGAACAATTGAGGCAAAGTTTTTCACGAAACGCCTGTAATATGAGCAAAGACCCACAAAACCTCTGACCTGGGCGACATTACGTGGAATAGGCCAACGTTTGACCTTCTCAAGATTAGCAGGGTCAGGCTCTATGCCGGCTTTGAAAACAACATGAGCCAAAAATGTGTCATGCATTTTTATTGGGTCAAATTTTGTACCGCCACCAGTTAAAACAAATTTAATTTTTTCTAGACGCTTTACTATGATTTGATTTTCATTACATTTTGCTATTATATGATTTTACATGTGTAATTTATGATTTAGCTTTGAAAAATAACTTT
>NW_022745005.1:8564-15466 GCF_011630105.1 Anneissia japonica
GTTGTCTACAGTAGCAACTGTCCTTCCACAAATAATAGGCATATTCTTATCAGGCTCCATTACACCTTCGTATCCATGAGGGACAGAAATACATTCAGGGGCTGACACTTTTCATCAACAGCCATTTCCACACCTGCTGGAACAACCAATGCTTGTGGTAAAACAACATACGTATAGAAAAGAAACTTGTCGGTCAGTACAGAATGTATCAGCAATCTTAATAACTCCAGTTTTCAAATCAATAACTGCCCCATTTGATATAAGAAAATTCCAACACAATATCATGGGTCTCTCCATACTATTTGAGACATGAAAATTATGGTTAAGCGTAACATCCCCAATACGCAAATTAACTCTAACACAGCCTAACTTTAAGCGGGCTGCCGTCAACTGACTTAGCAGTGTGAAAACTTTCTCAAATCTTCTTGACTTTAAGAATTTATTACTTTTACGAAACTGATTAGAAATTAAAGAAATGTTAGCACCAGTGTCAATTGAAGCACTGACTTTGTTACCCTCAACATACAACTGTATGTGGGAGTTAAATCACTAATAGGAACACCAAAAATCTCATCTGAATTATGTACAAGTTAGTCATCTGCTGATGACAACTGAGGGGTCTTTGCATCACTAGTATTTCCACTTGCATAAGCCGAATATTGACCCACATTTCCAGCTGACTTTAGTTTCCCAAACTAGAATATTTGGTGATAAATGTAACCCGTTTGGGACTACCTTTGTATGCCCTGCGGTATGGAATGTTGTGTCGGCATGCTCATATCTACCCTGCGGATATTAGGGCGTCCTATCTCGAATACAGGAGTCTGAGCGATCATATCTACCCAGCCGATATTCGGGTGTCCTGTCCCTACGCCAAGAGGAGGAATGGTTCCGATAATAATCAACATTAGGTACCTGTCAGGGGTTGCATCACTGGTACAGGGCCTCCCACGTTCACCACCGGTATCCCTATCCAGTGTGCTCTGTAAGGTAGAAACCACATTTGTTAAGTCCACTAAAATGGATTTCAAATCCGATACTTCCGATTTTATGACATCATTCGCTGTCACTAATGCATCGACATTACTATTAGATTTAACGTGAATTAGTGAATCACTCTAGTGGTAGGACCTGTAGAAGTTAAGCTCCTGATTTTCCAGATAATATGCTATTATCAAAGGGGTCTGTGCTGTTTAATTTCAACCCAACTACAAAGTAAAGTGTCTACAGCAGAAATCCAACTTTTTCCTGAAATTTTAACTGTTGCTAGAAGTGAAAATCTAAGGTAAAAACCTAGGCTACCATCTCATTTTGGTCAAGCTTTATTGCTGATACTCTAGTACACCAAGCTGAGTCATTCAAGTTATCTCTTGGACAAGAACAATAGGACAATAGGGCCTACACTACAGTAGCTAAGCCCAAATAAACAGTCGCCTGTACAATACACAGGATATACTAGCCAGCAATTATTGCCAGTGTGAGCCAAATTGATCATCTGTTTGACAGTTACCTAGACCCATCAACTAGTTTCTATGGGTTTACTGATGAATCAATTTTAGCAGCTATTGACAACTACAAGTTGTCAACTAATACTCTTTCTTTTCAAGATGATGATGATGATTTGACTCTAAAGAAAAATTCATCAAAAAATCATATTTTTCCTGTACTGTCGAAGGGAAATCAATCCCAAACAACCAAACAAAGTGATTCAACTGATACTTTAGAAGCCACAATAGATGAACTGAAAAGTCAGCTGGATGAATTCAGAGATCTGAGATCAAATTTTACGCAATTATCTGCTGTGTTTCAAGAAATGTGTAAACACAACATGATGCTGATGGAGAAATTTTGTTCTAATACAAACACAACTAATGAAGTGGAAGTCTCAAGCAAGTGCTGCCAGACAGACACTGTATACTGCCAATCATCAACCCAAACTACTTGTAATGGATTTGAAAGTGAAACAGTTACTGTGCCTTTGCAATCTGACATTATTACAATTCCAATTAGTAACCAATTCAGTGCACTTGAGATGGAAGAATCTGATCAAATTAAACAGATTTCTTCGACTAAACCTAAAACAAAGCCATCAAAACCTATGCCTTTGAGAACATCATCAAAAGGTATTGTCTGATGTTAAACAGTGTATGCAGACTCTGGACGCTGCATCAACAACTGCTGATGTAGTGACTCCTGATCACATTGTAGCATCTTCATCTCATCCTCAACCAGTAACAAAAAAACAAACTGTGCTAATAATCGGTGACTCAATTCCGAAACATTTAATTGGGAAGAGAATGTCAAGTCGTATGAGGGTGATCAACTGCTGTATCCCAGGAAGCACACTTGAAATGTGGATCAAATTAGCACCTGTGTTAATACAAGAAAAAAATCCGTCAAGTGTTATTATACATTGTGGAACAAACATGATGAATGACTGTATGCCGATGGAATGCATCAAACTTATTAGTTTGTTGTGTAACTGTATCAAGGATGTTGACACATCTATCCATATAGCATTAGCAATCTCTTCATTAATTATTCATCGAAATGCAGGTAGATGTGCATGGGCCAAGGAATTCAATGCAAGGCTACATGACAAGTGTAGTATACTCAACTGGTCATTTATAGACAACTCAAACATCAGTCTACAACATCTTGCCAAGGATGGGCTCCATTTAAATGGTTATGGCATTAAACTGATCGCAATGAACTATATTGCTTTTTTAAAGGATTTTGCATACAACACCCTGCTAACCTAAAGCAATCTAAGCTAAAAAACAAAGGTGTAATAGTTGGAACATGTGCCGACTGTTTAAAGTACATAAGATTATGTGAATCACATATTTCTTGTAAATGTTGCTCATTAGATTTTCATGTAAATTGTGTAATTAAGGATAAACATAACTTTGGCAATTGGTGGTGTTACTCCTGCTTTATAAAAAATGCTGTATCTGAATTACCATTTCTTAATGACTCAATAAACAATGATATGTATCTAGGTAAAGGCCTTAAAATTACTCATCTAAATGTTCAAAGCCTGCGAAACAAAGTTGATCAAATTACTGTACTCTTAGATAAAAATAACATTGATATACTACAGTAGTCGTAAAGAACCCAGTGTTTAACCAGGACATACAACGTAGTATTGCCCTTTGATCAATCATCTTTTCCGACAAGATAAGAGAGGGGTATATTTATCGGAATAAACTATGAAAAGATAAGCTCGGTACCGTTATTTCTTACGTTATCGCCTTTCTATTGATATACTATGCTTAACTGAAAGTTGGCTTGATGAGAATATTAATAATACAGAGCTTACTATAAATGGGTATAATATTTGCAGACTTGATAGGAAAAACAAAATAGGAGGTGGAATTTTGTGCTATATTAAAGATAGTATTGCACATAAAATAGTAACAAGTAACATTTCTGAAAATGTTGAAAGTCTATGGATTGAAATGTCTTTACCACATACAAAGCCTTTTCTTGTTGGAACAGTTTATAGGCCCCCAAGTGCCAACATAGACTACATAACAGACATTGATAATTTATTCCAATACTATACATATGAATATGATGAAGTAATTGTACTAGGAGATTTCAACCTTGATATTTCCAAAAAGGTAAATCAAACTAAAATTAAGAACTTAGAAAATCATAGTAACTTAAAGCAACTAATTAATGAGAGTACGAGAATCACTGATTCAAGTAAAACAATATTAGATCTTATTTTTGTTTCAAATCCCAAGAAGTATTCTGAATCAGGAGTTTATAGTCTTGGAATAAGTGACCATTCATTAATTTACTTACTTCGCAAATCTAAGAAAATAAAAGGTCAACCAAAAACAATAAATTCTAGGTCTTTTAAATTTTTTAATGAGAATGATTTTATTGACACTGTTAAAAAACAAGATTGGAATTTAGTCATGGAATGTTGTGATGTAGATAAAGCATGGAATATTTGGTCAAATTTATTTAATTATGCTTGCAGTAAACATGCACCCCATAGAATTAAGAGAGTAAAGACTTCCATGCCTGAATGGATTACTAAAGAATACCTAAAATTAACAAAAGATAGAGACTATTATTTTAAGAAAGCTCATAAAACAAATGACCCGGCAGATTGGAATAAGGCGAAAAGTTTGAGGAATCAAGCTAATAAACTAAATAGATCACTTAAAAAGAAATGTTGTACAGATGCTATAACAGCAAATACCACAAATTCCAAAAAATTGTGGGAAACCATTAAAAAAAATTATTCCTGATAAAAAACAGGTCATTTCCTCTGATATAGCAAATAAATTTAATGATTATTTTTCATCTGTTGGTAATAATCTCGCTAAGAAACATAATTTATCTTATAAAACTAACACTGACCCTACAAACATTATTTTAAACAATTTTGAATTTGACATTGTAACTCCTGATTGTGTATTTGATATAATCAATAGCTTTTCAAATAACAAAGCTTCAGGCTTGGATGGTTTTGATGTTAAGCTTTTAAAATTAGCTGGTCCCATTGTATGTCACTCAATAAATTACATAATAAACTTGTCATTTATTACAGCAAAATTTCCTTCTGAATGGAAAACTGCTAAAGTTACCCCAGTGTTCAAAGGAGGCGATACATCCGACGTCGGAAATTACAGACCAATTTCTGTATTGCCTATAGTTTCATAGATAATTGAAAGAATAGTACACAACAAACTTTATTACCACTTGTCAGAAAACAATATATTAAGTCCTTGCCAATCTGGTTTTAGACGTTATCATTCAACTAATACGACACTCATTGATTTTTCTGACTACATTCTAAAAAATATAAACGAAGGTAATGTTACAGCTGCTATATTTTTAGATTTGCAAAAGGCTTTTGATACCATAAATCATAACCTGCTTTTTAGTAAATTAGAACAATATGGTGTACATGATAATGCCCTGAATTGGTTTATATCTTACTTATCAGGAAGATCTCAAGTTGTAAATATTAAATCATCTTTATCTTATTCTAAACCTATTACAGTTGGTATACCACAAGGGTCTATTCTTGGGCCATTGCTTTTTATAATTTACGTAAATTCTTTGCCAGATGTGATAAATAGTAAATGTATCATGTATGCAGATGATACAACCATATTGTGTTCCTCATCTGATCCAATCCGTCTCCAGTGTATGATCAATCAAAATGTAAATAAGTTTACTACATGGTTTGATAGTAATTTATTAACCCTCAACATTAAGAAAACAAAATTTATGTTATTTGGCACTAGAATATCTCTTTAATAAATTTAATAATATTTCTGTTTGTATTATTGGCAATGATGTGGAAAGAGTTGACAATTTTAAATATCTTGGACTCACGTTTGATTCACTTATGTCATGGAAACAGCATGTTGAACAAGTTGTATCTTGATTATCACAACGTATTGGTATTATTCGAAGAATAAGATACTGTATTCCAAATTTTGCTTTAAGACTACTTGCTAATGCAATAGTATTACCCTGTTTTGATTACTGTAGTAATGTTTGGTCAAACTGTAACTTAGAACTTCTTAATCGCCTTCAAATACTTCAAAATAGAGTAGCTAGAATCATTCTTTATGCTGATATGTACACCCCTATAACAGAATTGATGTCCCTACTAACATGGAAGAGTGTTCATGACAGATGGGAACATGATTTGTTACTTATGCTGTTTAAATGCCTAAATGGTTTTGCACCATCTTACCTAACAAATCTTTTCAAATTTATGGACACTTTTCACACAAAAAATACAAGAAGCCAATCAACCAATACTCTAAATATTCCAGCATGGAACAATATTCATGGAAAGAGAAATTTTAAGTACAGAACATCAATCTTGTGGAATAATCTTCCTGTACATATTCGCACAAATTTTAAGTTGCTTAGTCTAATTGAACTTAAAAATCTTTTATAATTTCTATTGTACATAGTTTTTACTTTAAATTTTTACCTTTCTTTTATTTTCTTGTAATGTTCCTATAAATCTGGACCTCTTGGGAGACCAGTACTTTATTGTATTGAAAGAGCCATTCAGAATAAAGAAAGATTTGTATTGTATTGTATTGTATAACGTGCAAACCTTCCATTTGACTAGTTAGGGAATTCGCACCATCCAGCTGATGGGGGTGGGAAGGGAAATTGGAATCAGTTGTGAGTGAGAATTGGTGAGCTTCATTTGCGCTCTCCACCTGTTGGGCAATCTTAACAGCGGCCTCTAACGTTGTTGCACCATGTTCATGACATTTCATTTAAACTTAAAGATGTATAGTCCGACGGAACCCAGAAATCCTTAAAAAATAATTAATTCTGAATTTCTTAAATTGTATGTTTGGATGAGTAAGAATCATAATGTTAAGAAAATGAATTTAAAACAATTTTAGTGGTATTTCTTATATAATACACACTTTGTTAATGTAAAGAAATTCATAAAGAATTACAGACACTGGAAGTGTTTCTAGAATTGTTTGGTTATTACCAGCCCACAATTCAGAGAAAACAATTTTTAAAATAGTCTCAAGTTCATGACATTTATTATTAAAATGGGTAAGTTAAATCAAACATTTATTTTTGAAGAATTTTTCATTTAGTTTATCAGACAATACAGCTTTAATGGAACGTAGATGATTATATGGTTTATTGGTTAATGTTAATTCCTTGCTAATTTAACTCACTGTTTTCCTTCTTATCCAATTTCTCTTATTTCAAAAGAATTATTCAAATCAGTGCTGCATTATACGTTTTTGGTTCGCTGATTTCTGTACTGTGATATTAATGCAGATCAGTACTTGTCTATGCCAGCTTTCAATAGGGCTACAGCATCATTTTCCAAATCATTTATAATTTGAAATTCAGCGGGGAACTGCAAAGTAAATATA
>NW_022745005.1:16062-19456 GCF_011630105.1 Anneissia japonica
TGGCCCAAGGGGTTACTTGAACTAGTTACTGTAGGTACGGATAGCCTACTAAAAAAACAGTATGAATACACTAACATCAAACAGACCTCAGGCCTATGAGATGGCCTAACATCATTCACCAATGATGTATAAAAATGATAAAAACAAAAATAAGCAATTGGGTCTGATTTTGGCTAAAAATCAACCACCATGCCCATGTGAATCCCTTGGATCTTCCTATAAAAAAATTTTAAGAATACCTTGATATGTCAAAACAAAGAATCCAAAATGTTGAGTAAACAAAAAAAAAATAAAGTAAAAAATAAAACATTGAAAAATTCGAACATTAGATTAACAATTTTTTTTTTTCAGAAAAAAATTCAACAAGAAATTTTAATTTTTAAAATACAATGAAATTATGCAGTACTTACTGTATTCAAAATTCAAAACAATCCCCACTTCTACCCCATTTTTACGCCAAATTTTCCCCTTTACTTACCAACCCTCACACCAAGGTATTTCTGAACACACTCCTTACGACTATCTACAGATCATTTATTATTTGCCACATTCTAACTACCTTCAGTAAACCAGTCATGCAAGCAGTGTATCTGCAACTAGGTATAATATAGATTCCATGCTCAAAACAATCTCTATCAGTGTGTCAGAGAGGTGTCTGAGACTTTATGTAATGAGGATCCTACATTCTAATACTGTATGTGCAAGTCTATGTGCAATTTGTACAACTAATTTAACCCATTAGGACCAGACGCTCAAACCGCTCTGCGCATTGTCCCTAGACCGCCCTAAACGGCCCTGGCTATTCAACCCGCTATAACTTCTGTTATACGAACTGTAGCGTGTCGCGAAAAACGTCTACATAAACTTTGGGAAATCCCTTTTCAGAATATCTCATCATCCAATGAGGTTTCTATTTGAAAAAATGACGTAATTTACGTTCAAAAGTCAAACTGTTGAGAAGAAGCGAAGTTTTGAATCGCCTGACTTCGCACAATGACACCACAGCAAGCGCTGAACGTCTTATAGAAAGGGAAGACTTTTTCAATGATAAATTGACCTTAGATTTGTCTGCTGACAGCGACATAGATGTTTCATAGGTTAATAATATTAAACCAAACAATAAAATATATGGTCATACAATTATATTATAGTACAGTATATATAGTAACTCTTATTTACAGGCTTTCGCACAGCAGGCAGGCATAGGCTAGGCTAGCGATGGTGATTGTAAACAGAGCTCGTGTTCCCTTTATGTACGGTTGATATTGATAATAATACAATAAATGTTTTGAAGGTTTGAAATGATTATTTTGACACTCTACCATCCATTTCTATTTACATGCCTAAGACAATGAATACTTTGTAAAAAAAGTAAAAACATACCCTGCAAAAGGTCTAGTCTTAGATAGATGTTTATGGCAGCGCGGCACTTTTGGGCTTCAGTACCACTTTTTTCCCCACACTCGCAACCGAGTAGGCTACTTGCTTATTCATCAATAAACTCCTAGTTTTGCACTGAAAATGGTATATAAAACTGATAGAAATTTGGGAATTAGGCCATAAAAACATCAGTTATTATCACCCTATCATATTATATAATTATAGGCTTTTATTTATGCAAAATTTAGAAAAGGGACATGCTGATAATATTTTTTTTGAGTAAAAACCAATAATAAAGGTCAGTTGAATAGGTCAAAGGTCAATATATCAAAGTCAAAGGTCTGATAATTGATGTCACTCAATGAAATAATTATAAAATTTAGTAAAGTATGCAAATTCAAAATCATTTATATAATTAATTCAAAGAAAATTGCAAATATTGGATGAAATGTTAATTTAATATGCATCAAAATAAAAACTTGTAATGGAACATTTTCAACAATAAAAAAAATATTAGTTTATTTGTAGTAGAGTCAAATTCCTTTCATATAGCATAGCAAACTCTCTAGGGAGTAATTGACTACAATACATTACAATTATAGGTGCTAATGTGTTAAGAATGCATGCATACAGTAATAATAAACTGTAGGCTTACCTTCCTCATTTGAGTATCGGATGATATTTGTTGTGGGTAAGTAGTTGCTCCACTATACTTGAATACTCAGCTGAAGTTGGGTACCTAAGAAATATACTGTATATAGCAAAAATAGATTTTTAGACACCTGTAGTAAACTGAGAATTAATAAATAATAATTAAATAAGTGAGTTGATCAATTGTTGATTTATAATGCAAGAATGAATCCGTTAATAAACTACTTCAAAAATTAAAATGAATTACTAAAATAAACTTAGAAATCAATAAATAGTTCTTAAAATATTACTATAAATACAATTACTAAAGAAATGAAGAAATGTTTGAACAACTAAACGAAATACAGTACAGCAGTCCAAAATATAATTATTTAATAAATAAATGAAAAAAAAAAATAATATATGAGTTTAGGCCTAGCACAATACATCAGCTTTTACTTCAGCTGCTTGAAACACTTGGCGTTTCTTGAATGTCATAGGTCTCTCTGGAATTTAAACTGCACTCCTCTGACCATCTATAAATTAACAAAATGCATCATTTCTAGAATAGTTACTTAAAGACACACCATTTCAAGCATTCTAAAGTATCATTAACTTTTAAACTTCTACAATAATAAAATGTTAATCATTTCAAACCTCTATTATGCACAATTGTAGACCTACACATAATTATTGCTATACAGTAGTTTGACATTTAAATTTTACTTTAATGTTCATTCAACTACACTTAACAATGAACCACTGTTTCCTATTAATGATATTGCCTTGTTTTATTCAAAATGTTTCAATTAAAGGTGATTGAATGAGGACCACTCAGGATCAGTGAAATTGACGTGTACAAATTACAACCACGGACTGTAATGGACCTCCAAATTGGACAATAGTGGGATGTATTAGGTGTACTGTTAAATGCCACACCTCTACACAAATGTATAGCTGTTTTATACAAAAAGAACCAATAATGAATAATTTGTACCCAGCTTTTAGATTGCACATACACCTATACTTTGGATCATACACTTATAAAATAAAATTAAAATCTAAAAATTAATTAACAGTAGACATGCTGTACAAGATTGTAGAAATACCATGTTAGTCAGCCTGTAATCTGTCTCTTATACACATCTAGATGTGTATAAGAGACAGCTTCTACCCCATTTTTACGCCAACATATTTTCCCCTTTACTTACCAACCCTCACACCAAGGTATTTCTGAACACACTCCTTACGACTATCTACAGATCATTTATTATTTGCCACATTCTAACTACCTTCAGTAAACCAGTCATGCAAGCAGTGTATCTGGAACTAGGTATAATATAGATTCCATGCTCAAAACAATCTCTATCAGTGTGTCAGAGAG
>NW_022745005.1:19512-25417 GCF_011630105.1 Anneissia japonica
AACTGAAGAATAAGTACAAGTACTTTATCAAGCAGGTACAATAACAAGTGCATTCACAATCACTCACAACAGAGCCAGACAGAAGGGGTGATGGGGGCTGTTTATTTGATATTTAAATTAAGTTCAAGGTGTATTTTTAAAATTACTAAAAAAAATGATATCTGATACTTTCCAATTCATTTGTTTTAACAAACTATAGCCCTCCTAAAAAAGTAGTTTTATGGTTTACATTTTATCTTACTGTCATTCACTTTCATTTATTTTAACAATAAATGAAAGATAAACACAGAATTCTAATAACTAATTTAAAGACTGACGCACCTTTACATTAGTTCTGGCCTCGTTGGTACCATCATCATTTTATCTAGAGACGAATCTCATAGGCCCAGCTCGTCCCGTCCACTACACCAGCTGTAGGTGGTTAATTCATGTTTCGCCGCGCTAATCAAATTTCTCTTTGCTCTTTGGAATACAGACTGGCTGCTCCTCTTTTTGGTGACATTCACTTGTTTTTAAAAATACGTAAACGTACCCGCGACAACTCCCATAGCTTATCCAGGTATACATTGTCTTCAATTTTCTGTCGCAGTTGCGAGAGCATGACAGCTTTTCCGTCGGCCTAGGCCTAGTGGTGGGCTGATAAATGTTCTAGTCTTTAAAATACTGAGCCTCGCGTGAACCTAAGGCGGTTCGCAAACCAAATACTTTCGTGTATAAGAGACAGATCCACGCACTCGATCTTGTGCGCAGAACAAAAAATTCTCTGGAATACAGCTTTTTTGGCGTTTTGGTTGGTGTTTTCTTTTCCTCCATTAACAATGTACCACGATATTCCACACACCTGCACGTACGGTGCCATGTCCCAACTTCTCTCTACATTCGTGGCACCAAAACGAGAACCGTTTGATTGGTTGACCTTCCGTCATAACATTGACCCTATTGCCAAATACGGCATCCTAAAAATTACGTCATGCTTGTCACGGCCAGCGGTCTGCATTCGATTTGACTCACTCTTTTACAAGTCTCTAATTCTCATCAAAAAAGTTTCTCAACATAAACTGACGCTGGTGGCGCTTTCCGAAATGCGCTAATGTACTACGAAAAATCCATAAATTAGAGACTTGTGGCAAGTCTATCATCTGACAAACAAAAGGTACGCCTTTGTGTGTTACTGTAGTAGTTGCAGAGGATGAACAATTGAGGCAAAGTTTTTCACGAAACGCCTGTAATATGAGCAAAGACCCACAAAACCTCTGACCTGGGTGACATTACATGGAATAGGCCAACGTTTGACCTTCTCAAGATTAGCAGGGTCAGGTTCTATGCCGGCTTTGGAAACATCATGAGCCAAAAATGTGACATGCATTTTTATTGGGTCAAATTCTGTACCGCAACCAGTTAAAACAAATTTAATTTTTTCTAGACGCTTTACAATGATTTGATTTTCATTACATTTTGCTATTATATGATTTTACATGTATAATTTATGATTTAGCTTTGAAAAATAACTTTGTCAAATTAAAATTAATTTTAAACCCATTTTATTATTTAAGAATTCCGTACCACCATTATTCCGTACCACCATTATGAAGTATAATTTGTTTTTAAAAGTGTTTGCATCGATTCCATTTCCATAATTCTTAACAATATTATGATTATAAAAGTGTAATTTATGATTTTGGCTTAAAAAGTAATTTTGGAAAATTTTAAACAATTTTAAACTAAAATAATTATTTAATTCCGTCAAACCACCTTTTGGAATTCCGTCCCGCAACCATAAGAACATTGAAAGCTACATGATACCTTTAAATAAATGTAAATGATTTGATTCCCCAAATGTTGTTGTGATGCCATGATTATAGAGTTCTTTAGTACTATAACACTGCCATTTCTGCCAAAATGTGCAGGGGGTATAAATTACCCCTTAAAATACAAGCTTACAATACATAATGGTCTATATATAATGATGATTAGACCTACAGTATCAGTGTATTTCTCCAAATCTTTAATATCTTTACCTTCTTAAAATGTTCCACACACCTATGGCATGAAGTATCAGCAATGTAATATTCTTTTCAATTTTACAGATAAACTTTATTTTAAAGAAAGCATCGAATTTGGGGTAATTTTAAAAATTTCCGTCCCGCCAATTCCCATCCCGCTACCCTGACCATTTTATTTAATTTTATTTTATTCTGCTCAGCGAAACATTTAAATTTATTGATATAGCCTATGGTGATGAAGCATTAGTTGCTACTCAAAAGTATGTATTTAAATTTACAGTACAATTTTAAAGTTTGAATTAATTGAGAAGATAACATGTTGTCTCATTTTTATCCAATTTGATCATTCCGTCCCACCACCAAAATGTTTTTTGTTGCCATGGTGATTTGATAATGTACTGTGTTTTCTGTTTTGCGTCAAATTGAAGTAGGTATCATTATACCTTGCTAAGAATCATAAAACAAGTTTCATAAACTAGGCAGTTAGAGAACGGGATCTAAATAACTGTCCAAATTTCTGCCCCGCCACTGGAAGGGAGGGGGGTTTGGATTAGGCCCTGTATACATATTAATTTTCCTATAATCTACACAGAAATGAAAGGTGCTATCCTTTTCTTAACCAAATATAAATAAAATAACTATAGGTGAGCTCCGTGGGCTATGATTAGGCTCAATGATGTCCTTATCTAATAACTCATCGCACTGTCTCCTTAGGGAGCCTCGCAAAATAAAGCAACGCGTATACCCGTCTACAACGCGTGGTTGGGGATTATAATCTCTTCGCGTTGCCGACGAGTGGTTCAAGATACCAATCAAAAATGTTCGACGATTCCATTTCGCGAATTAGGGTTCGTTTTCCGACGTTTTTGTTCTACTTGTTTGCGTTGGTTTATCTCGTGATTTTGATTGTAATTTATCGACAAGTCTCTTTTCTATGTTTTGTCATAAGTTTCATTCATTATTATGAATTAATTTTAATACTATATTCTGTCATTTGTTATTGAGCTATTCTGTAAAATTTAAAACCTAAATGTCGAATACCAAGACTCGAAACCTACTGAAATTTCCTATACACTTTTATACTGTATTATAATCAGGCCAAACTCATGTTTTTGCCATGAATATTGATGGGATAAACGCAATTTAATGCCAGTTTATTGCTTTTTCTAGAACTATTCATAGGAACATTCCCACGCTCTGCTGCTATGGAAATACAGACTGAATCAAAGTGTACGCGTCATTGATCTTGCTGCCGGCCGAGTTATGCATAGCTCAAACCCTTTGTACGCCGCCCAGTGTTATAACCAGGCCAAACTCATGTTGTTGCCATGAGCATGGAGGAGTAAATTCGTAGTGACAGGATAAACGCAACTGCCAGTTGTTACGGTTGGGTGATATGAAGCTGAGTACTATAAATCAAGTACACACAAAATCCACTTTTAGGATCTCAAAGGTCTGGTTAAATACCAGGTTTATTCCTTGTCTTCAAAACACAACGACTCAAACATACACCGAGCTATATATACAATTCTCCTTCACTGGAGGAGATACTACCTCACATCTTATCCGTAACAACTCTGAGCAACAACTCCCTGATTTTTGCTTTCACCTTAGTATATCTACTATAGGTATGGATACAGATGCTTAAAATAGGATTGGTAGTCATAGATAAGCTTAATAGAAGGACCATTGTCCACTGTGATGGTTATAAGTTGCAACAGTTGTTTATCTTAAATTCAAACATAGCATAAGTAACAGTATACAGTAAGATAACCGTTGAAAACCGTTAAACCACACATTGACACAGATTCACCCATCTATATATTCAAACATAGCATAAGAAACAGTATACAGTAAGATAACTATTAAAAAACCGTTAAACCACACATTGGCACAGATTCACCCATCTGTATACCAACATTATAACACCTCCCCCACAGAAAAAGAAAACTTTCCCATAGGATAGTTTTCTCAGATTATTCAGAACCAGTTAAAACAAAATACCATTGAAACTTAATATACAGCCTAAAAATATACTAGTGATTTAAATTCTACATTGTATTTAATTATCTAAGCATATACTGTAATCATAAAATCAAAATCATTAAATGCAGTTTTCATAGGTATTAAATCCACATAACACATAAAATGAGAATTATATTATATAGTTCAAAAAAAAAAATTAAAATTAAAAACACAGGTGCTTGCGACGACAAAGAGATTTAAGCTCACGCGTCCTGTGGTTTCGAAAAATATAGTTCACCATTGCAAAGTCCACATAGAGTTCAACATCGCAAAGTCCAACAGAGAAATCAAAGTAATACTGTAAAACAATGTCTCTTCTTAAAACTCGTCGGTCAAAATTCGTACTCCATGAAGTAAGTCTTTTGAAAGTTTGTGAAAATGAATGTTCCATAGTCCTAAATATAATGTCCATAGTATATTACGCTCCACTAAATATATCGATAACGGCTTGGTCATCTGTCTTGGACCAGCAGTTCACAATCTCTGCATAACAGTATATTAATCAGTAATATACATGTAATATTAACATTATATAAAGTATATATATCAAAGAAAAATAGTAAAATACATGCAAAATATTATCACAAACTACACTTATCACTTCACTATTCTCTATGCTCGAGATAAAGCATCTGCTAAAATATTCTTCTTACCAACAATGTGTTGAATTTTCAGAGAATATGGTTGAAGAATCAGACTCCAACGAAATAAACGTTGATTTTTCGTTTTGAATTTCTCTAAAAACACAAGGGGATTGTGATCAGTATAAATTGTCACATCACCCTGGGTTACATACACATCAAAGTGTTGCACAGCTAACACTAAACTAAGTGATTCTTTTTCGATGGTGGAGTACCGTTTCTGATGAGCATTTAATTTAGAAATAACCCACTGGTCGTTCAATTCCAGTTTCATCATTTTGGAGCAAGACTGCTCCAACTCCAACATCACTAGCATCTATAGCGATCTTAAAAGGCTTGTGCAAATTTGGCGCCATTAACACAGGATTGTTGGCCAAAATGGCTTTCAAATGATTAAAAACCCTTTCACATTCATGTGACCACACAAATTGTACATTTTGCTTTAACAATTCAGTCACTGGAGCAACAAGTGTACTAAAATTAGGTACAAACTTTCTGTAAAAACCACTCATGCCCAGGAACCTAAGCAATTCCCGTTTATTTGTAGGTGGAGGAAATTTAATGATCGCTTTAACTTTAGCATCACGGGGTAACACTTTACCGTGTCCCACTACATGGCCAAGATATGTGACACACGCCTTTGCAAACTCACTCTTATGAAGGTTAACCACTAAGTTTGATTTACGTAACCGCTTAAACAAAGCCTCAACACAATTAAGGTGATCACTCCAATTATCATTGTATACAACAATATCATCAATATATACACAACAATTATTAAGTCCTGAAACTACCCGATTCATCATACGTTGGAATGTCGCAGGGGCATTCTTCATACCGAAAGGCATGATTTTACACTGGTATAACCCGTCAGGCGTTACAATTGCCCTTGCAGTTAAAGGCACCTGCCAGTATCCCTTCATAAGGTCGATTTTAGTTAAAACTAGAGTGACCCACTTGGTCAATACAATCCTCAAGTCGGGGAATGGGATAACAGTCTGTTTTAGTGACCCCCATTTACTTTACGAAAATCAATGCAGAATCGTTTAGAACCATCCGGTTTCGGGACCATGATAATTGGAGAGCTCCAACTACTTTGGCTAGGCTCTATTATCCCCTGATCTAACATAGACTGTACTTCTTGTCTGACTAACAATAATTTGTCCCGACAAAGTCTGTATGGGTGTTGTCGGATGGGATTGGAATCTCCAACATCAACATCATGGGTGGCTACAG
>NW_022745006.1:0-827 GCF_011630105.1 Anneissia japonica
AATCAGATTAATTTTATATATAACTGATCACAAGAAATTTGCTTTCTGTTGCTGCATCAACCTAAGCAATCGGATTAGTGTAGGAGAAAGTTATGATGTTGTAAAGAAACCACTCCTCATAAGCCAGCTCAAATCCCACTGAATACACACTAATATCGCTCATATTTTCGTAATTGAACCCAAAAATGACGGGACGAAATATTGAAAACAAATATTTTGTAATTTTTTTGCAATAAGCTATACTTATAACCTTCTATAAACCGTTCAACCTAATTTCTCACCTCTAATTTTTGAGTTACGGTTTTTGTTGTAAAAACAGTCAATGTTTTTGAAGAAGCGCTAATGGTTAAGAGATATGGTGATTTTCACGCCGGAGTGTTTGCAGTTAAGTGGACCAAACAAATTGATATGCCACACATATTTTTTTAAGGGGGTTGGTCCGCCTCCACTTTTCGGCGGCAGTGTGATTTCATAAGTTAAAAAATGCCTGAAAATTGTTGAAATGAACTGCATAAATGACCCACGTTTTAACGAAAGAGCCCTGTACAGCCAGAATACATCTTCTTATAGCAAGATACCGGTGGATATCTTTGCTATAAGGGATTTTCTGGAACCACAGAGACCTAATTAATAAGAGGGATGTACTGTAGAAAATAAAACTAAAGTAAACACTTTCTTTAATGTATTTAATTTACGAACTACCTCAAGCCGTGAGGCAACATCCACCTCAGCCCCACCATGGTTGGGGCTAAGGTGAGAAAATTTAGGAAAATAGTACCCAGATGGCCAGAAATGACACTTTTAAATAGTAAAATTCACATCACATC
>NW_022745007.1:0-901 GCF_011630105.1 Anneissia japonica
CCTTGTTGTACCTTGATAAAGACCTCTGCCTGGGAGCTCTCCAAAATGCAGCTAGCAACACAATAATATATACAACATAAAGGTAAGATATAAATATTTATACGTACATACATATACAGATATACACACATATACACAACAGTAATAACAATTTTTATTAATTGCTATACTAGTCTATAGGCTACTTTTTTCACAGGCATGTTTATTTGTGTGTTGGGTGGGAACCACACATACAGTACCATACAGTTGACACTTCATGGCAGGTCTTTAAACAAACAAAGTAAAACAATGAAATCGAAACTACATCTAACCATCATATGCTTCCGTTTATTTAAGTATGATAATAAAGACCAAACATTTGCTAAAGTATTATGGAACTATTCAATGGAAATTTCACTTTCTGAGCACCATACAGTCCTACTTTAATAATAATTCATTCTTATAACTAACAAAAAAAAAGATACAACTACATAACCTACGTATCACAAGTAAGTAGCTATAGAAAAGAGTTTACCACTCAGAATCACTTAGATCAGTTTGACGCGTTACTGAGTGCTGTGTCCAAAACATACAATACATAACATGCAAGATCATTTTATTGTTACTTTATAAAATTCTGCAATGATTTTTACTTTCTGATGGTTAACAATTATTATTACATAGATAGATTAGTACAACATAAAAGACAGAAAAACATGTACCGCATATTGTAAACTGTATAAAATTATAGAACAAAGGTATTGGAACACAGAATGCCAAGGTCAGCCTTGTAGAAACGAGTTGTGATTAAAGAATTTTTTTAATCTATCAGTATAGCATAATTTTATTTTATAACAGATTTGTTATATATATTTATATATATATATATAATCCTTTATCTGAACACTGTATTTACCTTTCT
>NW_022745008.1:0-863 GCF_011630105.1 Anneissia japonica
CGTAATTTAGCTTACCCTTATGAATTTAGGGAGCACTTAAAAGGTACAATAATCATTTCACTACCTAACAAACTCCGAATTTATTCATGCATTAGGCCTACATAAGTTTCATCTTGCTGTACTATATACTCCAACATCACTGGCGCATGGTAACAACCAACTGACTGCAGACCATTTCCGGTCACACATTACTCTCCATAACACAGCACCCCCTAGTTCCGTCACCTCTGGGTCCAGTCAAAAGTTCATTGTGTTGCTGTATTGTAATAATTGTGGCAACAACACAAATAGGACCCTGCCCTACCCAACAAAACACACCCTTTTTGTCACAAAGTTTGTGTGTTAGACCAGGTCAGATTAGGCCTAACTGACACTACTCCTATGTCTCAGTACATTTTTAGTCTCTCCTTAGTAATTAGGTACTAGGATAAGTCTTGAAGGTTTGCATGGTGAATTGCATTAATAAATTAAATAATTTATTGAGTTTTCAAATACACCATGCCAGGGAGTTGACCGTGTTTATGCTACACATCTCAATTGATGGTATATTTTGGTTCTGAAAAGAACCGTTTGAATTGTAATGTCCTAACATTTGGGTTAGTAGTATACGCTAACCATTGAGTACTAGGGATATGCCATTTTTTTTGGTATACGAAATTATAAGCAGGCCATCGGCCTCCTAGGGCATAGCCTCGACCATCACAACTGCCAGACAGAATTGCCAGACAGGCCAAGTAGTAGGTTCTCGTGTGTGTTGGTGTTGCTGATAATGGCTGTACATTCAAATCTTAGCCTCCGTCTTAATTTGTAAGTTGGAATTCCATTTTGCTCAAACATATATACTGTAGGCTTATGCATTTACT
>NW_022745009.1:0-484 GCF_011630105.1 Anneissia japonica
TAGAAGGCAAAGGAGGGCAAGCACAAGCTTTAACCCTAACAAATGCGCGCGAAGCGCGCGAAAAATGTTTGTGTTTTTAATTCTAATTTCGTCGGAATTGATCAAAACTCCCTAATCGTGTAATTTTTAGAGGAAATTGGCCTACCTCAACAAGAAATGCTCTTATGTTATATATGGCCACACTCGTTTTTTTAAAACTGAATATAAGCATTTTCCTTATGACTTTATTTAACACAAACATATTCTTTCAACATCATTACACATTGAGGCCCTTCTTTTAGGTAAAACGATCTAGGCCTATCTTAAATTTTCTTTCTTGAGTTTGGGACTATGTGTTATAACCTAGAAGGCAAAGTAGAGCAAGCACAAGCTTTAACATTAAAAAGTGCGCGAGAAGCGCGTGAAAAATGTTTGTTTTTTTAATTCTAATTTCGTCGGAATTGATCAAAACTCCCTAAAATGTGCAATTTTTAGAGGAAATTGG
>NW_022745009.1:566-901 GCF_011630105.1 Anneissia japonica
CTGTTCTTTCACCATCATTACACATTGAGGCCCTTCTTTAATAGGTTAAACGATCTATCTTAAATTTTCTTTCTTGAGTTTGGGACTATGTGTTATAACTTAGAAGGCAAAGGGGAGCAAGCACAAGCTTTAACATAAAAAATGCGCACGAAGCGCGCGAAAAATTTTTGTTTTTTAAATTCTAATTTTGTCGGAATTGATCAAAACTCCCTAAAATGTGCATTTTTTTAGAGTAAATTGGCCTACCTCAACAAAATATGCGATTTAAATTTTGAGATTTTCAGGCACTTTCCCGGGTGAAAAGGGCATTCAATGGGGAAAGACTTTCCACAGAT
>NW_022745010.1:0-735 GCF_011630105.1 Anneissia japonica
ACATGGACTGAAATTTTGGGTGGAAAAAATGGGACAAAATTGAAGCATGAAATGAAAAATAGAGCACATAAGAGAAATATTAAATAAATAATATACCATTCCGGCGTTATGGAACTTGTCCAAACTATCATTGTAATGTAATTAATGTTAAATAATAATAATAATAATAATAATAATAATAATAATAATAATAATAATAATAATAATAATAATAATAATAATAATAATAATTTCAGCATTAATTACCTTTGGCCTAAGCCTTGTAATGAAGAACATACAGATACTGTACTATTTACTAGGCCTATAAATGATAATCGCCCAAGGGAATATCTTTTGTGTTATTTCCCTTTAACGTCGTTTTTTTAATTGTCCTCTAATTCCTCCATTGTCTAAGTTCCCCTTAAGGTACAGGTAATAATAATTAATTATTAATAATAATAATAATCATTTCAGCATTAATTACCTTGGCCTACTTGTAATGAAGAACCTATTAGTATTCAAGGCCTATATAATAAACTAGCCCAAGGGGAATATCTTTTGTGTTATTTCCCCTTTGTCTAAGTTCCCCTTAACGTACAGGTAATAATAATAATAATTATTATTATTATCATTTCGGCATTACATGTAATTAACTTGGTCTAGCCTTGTAATCAAGAACCTGTCGATTACCATGCCTAATATTAATAACTAGCTCATTTTTACATTCATTTGGTGCTCTGCCATTTTGGCAGGTCT
>NW_022745011.1:0-639 GCF_011630105.1 Anneissia japonica
AATAACAGTCATGGAGATGACGACTAATTATTTATTTCGAATAGGAAGATCAAAAGCATGTGTCAGGTGTAACACAAAATCATAGTAAAAGTAATAAGTAATAATTAACATAGAAATGATGGTTTTAAGAATGCATATCAACAATATGGTAAATTATCGTCATAAAATGATAATTATTAAACGTTGTAATAATACCAAATAAATCAGTAATTAAATGTAAATAAATACAATAGCAAACAACATAATCATATCAATATCATCCATTGTAATAATAAATAAAACAATGGTATTCCAAACATAATAATAAGCATGATAAACAATCAAACGTAGTCATCATATCAAGTTAAATCCCACCTTATCATAGGCTGCACGTTACGACGTGACTTTACAACATGAGGTCACGCTTGTTACGCTCGAGCCATGTATTAAAGAATGCTATGATATTTTGGTTAACAGGATTTACTCAAGGATAAGAAGGCTTGTTGTGAATAAACGCTGTCAAAAGAGACGCTCTAATCCTAATTACATATAACCCGCGGAATCACCCTCCGCACTATATACAACTTCATCAGTCTATAGTCATATAAAAGTAATATTCTCTTCTTAACCAGCAACTAGTTATGAGACGCATATATAATT
>NW_022745012.1:0-194 GCF_011630105.1 Anneissia japonica
TGAGCACTTAGTGCAAATTTTTGACTTTCCGCCATATTTCGAGTACTTTTCCGAAAAACTTCAAATTTTCTATGGAATAGTCTTCGTTTCAGGCTATCTCACCGTGCCTAACAAAAAAAAATTGCATTTTGACTCAACTTATTATTGTCACTTTTTGCACAAAAGTGCTTATCTCGCCGAGTTAAGCACAGTGC
>NW_022745012.1:251-520 GCF_011630105.1 Anneissia japonica
CAACTTTCAATGGAATAGTGTTTGTTTCAGGCTATCTCACCGTGCCTAACAAAAAAAATTGCATTTTCAATCAACTTTTTAACATTGTCACTTTTTGCACAAAAATGCTTATCTCGCCGAGTTAAGCACTTAGTGCAAATTTTTGACTTTCCGCCCTATTTCGAGTTCTTTTCCGAAAAACTTCAAACTTTCAATGGAATAGTCTTTGTTTCAGCCTATCTCACTTTGCCTAACCCTAACCCTAACCCTAACCCTCACTCTAACTCTAA
>NW_022745013.1:0-1041 GCF_011630105.1 Anneissia japonica
TAATAATAATAATAACAATAATAATAATGTAGGGTTCTTGATTCCCTGACCCAGGCAGCTCTCCCGTCCGGGAAATTAGCCATTCCAATTCCTCCACTCTTTCCCGTTGGGAACATCAGACCTGATACCGTCGACTCTGGCGGCACCACTGGGTATCAAGTAATAGTATTGAAAATAGTGTTGCTTTCATTTTAGGTGGAAGAAAGGCGCTTATTTAAACAATCATTAAATTTGGTGTATATTTGGTATAATTTAGCATATTTCCCATCAGATCATAATTTGATTTGGATCACTGGTCACGAAGAAAGGTATAGGCCTACTAAACAATTAAGTATTGCGGACGCATAAATAACGATAAATGTTTTGATTTTAAAGAAAATAGAGAGAAATTAATGTGATCTACCAGTATTTTAATGATGGTACCGGTAGTTCGAATGGAGGAATTATTGTCTTGCTTAAACAGTTTGTTTACCACCTCCCCATGCTACAATATAGCTTGCAACAATAGAAATCCTGATCATTTTACTTGTAAATATTTACATAATTCTGAAAATGTTGTATTTTTAAAACGTTTATAAATTTATTTTTAAAAATCCAGACCCCTCCCTCATAACTCCACCCCGTCCCTTTTTCATCCACACCCCGACAAAACACCCTCTCTAACAAGGCTTGACGAATAAAACACTTCTTATGGCTACTAAATTCATCAATAGCTCAAAGGGAACTGTGTTGTTGCTAAGGAGTTTCTTTTACTGCTACTGTGATTTTTCTTCAATTTCTTTAGTACTTTTAAAGCCCTTTTGCTCAGAACTTTATATGCCAGTTTGTAGAGAATAATTATAATTAAAAACTATCTTAACTTTACACATAATTGTCCGATTAAGGTCATTGAGCCCAGCTCATCATAAAGTTGATCATCAAATGATGTGTTTTTCATTTACATAAAAAAAAAAACATTTTGATAGGGTACGAGTTAACAGCCCTTTTGTGATCTTGGGTCACATTTGCTCAATATGGTAATACATGGTACAACACAAGATT
>NW_022745014.1:0-508 GCF_011630105.1 Anneissia japonica
TTCAAAATCGTATTAAGTGAGCATTAACTTCGGGTTAATGTTAAATGTACTGTACCCTAATTTGAGGCGTGCGCTTCACTACGCGCGCGTATGCGTGCGTCAAAATTTCAAAATGCTCAATATCACTTTTTGACTACATTAGAGCACGTCTTAGGCCATTTTGAGCATTTCAAATTTTTTTGAAATTTTCCACTACGCGTTTGAAATTTTCCACTGCGCGCGCACATTTTTACGTGCGCAGCACGTACGGAAGCTAGAAATTACGTTATTTTACATATTTTGGGTTCCTGACATTGTTTTAACAAATTTCCATTCTTTTTGGTCATCATTTGGCCAATAGCAATACCGTACGTGCGCATCAAACATAGGTATCTTTGTGCGTATTTTGCCGCTATACAGTGAAATTATGCTAAAATCAGACCTATTTTTAATCAGTTATAGCTCCTTAGGTTGAAACATCTAGATGTGTATAAGAGACAGGACCCCCTCATTTCTCTTTCTTTAAAAC
>NW_022745014.1:538-850 GCF_011630105.1 Anneissia japonica
GAATTCAAAGAAAGTGATTTATAGCTATGACGTCATTTTGAAAATACGCATTTGAGCGTATCTCGCTTATCCTTGATCGATCATCTTCCAACTTTCAGTATGTTATAGCTGAGACAATTCTCTTTCATATATTTGACTTCTTTATAGATTTTGATGACGTCATCATGGTCAAAAAAATTGTTTTTTCTGACCCCCTCATTTCTCTATCTTCAAAACGTTGATGAGCCCATATCATGTTAACCATTCTTCATTTCTGAATCATATTAGGTAAGCATAATCTCCAGGTCAAGGTTGAATGTCAGGTACCTTAAT
>NW_022745015.1:0-468 GCF_011630105.1 Anneissia japonica
ACTTGTATACGAAACTTTTTTTTTATTCTCGACATTAACATAACGTCGAGACGAGTGCGGAGTATTGCAGACAGGATGACCGCCAAAGCATTCGAGGGAAACGTGCATCGGCGTCGCATGGTCTTCGAGATCAACGAACGCTGCTTCGACGTCGTGGACGACGTCGCGAGGGACGTGTGTCCTTCCAAGAAAGCTACGACGTGAAGATAGAAGTGCATCCCGGCTGCCAACTTTCGAGGGCCCAGTTCCTTGTCGAGACGAACGCCTCTCGCAGTTTTTGGAGATTCGACAAGGTCACCGTGAAGCTGAACGTGAACACGTCCGAGCCGTTTCTGTACGATTGGCGGTTGATGGTGCTGGACGAGAAAACTCGAGCCCTGACTCCCGCCTTCTGCAGGAAAGTGCCTGTCACTTGGGCGGGCGTGGCCGACGTCACGCGTCGAAAGGTCACCGCGGAGGAGACTGTCG
>NW_022745015.1:582-832 GCF_011630105.1 Anneissia japonica
CCTCTCCCCTCTGCGGTACGGATTTTGGCAGACCAGATGTGTATGAAGCATCTCGTCGAACGAGATTTTCGAGTGTCCCTCGACGACTTCCGAAACGTCGATCGCGAAAGATCGGCGTTGCTACTGTCGAGGAGGAGAGAGAATTTCGATGACCGCCGCAGGTACGTGGAGGAAAAGGGTCACGGGAACGACGACGACGTCGAAGCCGCTCGCTTCGAGAATTCCGTCGGCGAGGCGCTGAAAAATTGCG
>NW_022745016.1:0-779 GCF_011630105.1 Anneissia japonica
ATGCAAACTTCAAACCATATTTTACACCTCCACCCACCTCTACTGGTATCTTTTTTTTTTTTAATAATGATTGCGTTAAAAATATAATTTTAAATTACAGTATTCTATTTTTGTTTTCATATTAGCATTTAAAGAACAGTATGTGGTTTTATAATTACGTAATTAGTCAGCTCGGAAAATTAGCTTTTAATGTAAATGATACTGATATTGATATAACTATGCATGAAGCACATTCGTTTAAGTTATTAGCAGAGTTTAGTTGAAATGCATATCTATATACTTTTCAACTTTATTCACAAGGGGCTGGAATATTGTCAAACAGCGAAATTAATAACTTTTACCAATTGACAAGCACACTTACCGGCTACGGTACAGGTTTCAATCGCATTTTAATAATTCTCTTATTACATACATACATACATATATATAACGGCAACATAATGCAAAGCAACATAAAATTAAAAAAAGAAAAGTAGAGAAAATCCGATCAAGAATGACAAAATAAACTAAGCATCCACTGGAAGAAATCCTACTATTTGCAGATGTATCCGTTTCGGCCGTTTTGGTCTCGGACGTTTAAGTAAAGCAGTGGCTACAGAAAATCGTTCACATGCGAGTTTTGGAAGCTTCTTCTCGTAATATCCTGGAACCCCTTTGTTGTAATGCTATCAATCAGAAAGTATAATTGTACCTAATACACTTACCGGCTCCGGTAAAGGTTTCAATCGCATTTAAATAATTATCTTTTATTACATACATACATACATATTTAGGCCTAT
>NW_022745018.1:0-1653 GCF_011630105.1 Anneissia japonica
TACAATAATAATTAGCAGTGAGTTTGATAGCAGTATCAATACTATTTGGCAAGGTACTAATTTGTTATAAAGCTTGCTTTGATTTCTAGTCATGAGAGCATGCACAAAGAAGCGATCTAACACAATGTAATATTCACTAAATAAAGCACGTTAATCATAAAACATAGCATTCAGTCGTCATGGTTAGGGTTAGGGTCATGGTTAGGGTTAGGGTTATATACTGAACCAACAGGAAGCTTTAAATTGCATAGCCTAGAACATAATTACTTCTCATTAAGTCATCTGCGCATTGTGATAACATAGAGTTTTCGCGTCGTCTGGTAGAGAGCAGCTTAGCTCAGTCGGCTAATCTGGTGGTAGCCACTGTGTGTGCGCTGAACCGTGGAGATCTCTAGGTCCCCGGTTCAATTCCCATCGCTGCCTCTCCTTGTGTTTCAGGTAGAGGGCTGAAATACAAGTTACAATAGCGCACCGTCTTTCGGATGAGACGTTTAAGCAGTTGGTCCGGTGTGCATTATGGCCCATGTGCACGTTAAAGAACGCAGTACACTCTTCGGAAAAGAGTAGGGGATTGTCTCCCGGTGTACTGCCCAATCACCAGAAGGATCCCACTGGAAATAAGTCTTCTTCTAGACTTCCGTGGGTTATCCGTGGTGTTTACACCGAATAAATTCAATTCAATCAATCAGTAGAACTTTTGGCCAAATCTAGGTTGTGCAGAGAAGGTAGGACAGTCACGGATGACTGAATCCTATTAAGGTATACTTGTACCACAACCACCAGAAATGATGAATTCCATCCATTAGTTTGTCCTTTCCTGTAAGTCGACCATGAAAACTAAATTTGTTATAAGTCGAATGATAATGAATAGAGTGTACAAATGTGAATTATCTCTTTGTAAAAATCACAGTTATGAAACAACATTTGTTTTGAAAGTGTAAATGTTCGCATTAAGTCATCTGCGCATTGTGATAACGTAGAGATTTCACGTCGTCTGGATCATCTAGAACTTTTGGCCAAATCTAGGTTGTGCAGAGAGAAGGTAGGACCGTCACGGATGACTGAATCCTATTAAGGTATACTTGTACCACAACCACCAGAAATGATGAATTCCTTAATAGTTTGCGTCCATCCATTAGTTTGTCCTTTCCCGTAAGTCGACCATGAAAAGTTGAATGATAATGAATAGAGTGTACAAATGTGAATTATCTCTTTGTAAAAATCACAGTTATGAACAACATTTGTTTTGAAAATGTAAATGTTCGGCTACAGATCGATATTCGTTATAAAGGTCACTAATTACTTCATTTTTTTATCTATAGAAAATGTCAACTGTTCAAATTTTAGATGAACTGGGAATCATAAACCTTGAGAATGTTCCAATTGAAATTAGAAATGCAGTTTATTTGGTACGAAATGGTGATCAACTGGTCGCAGATACTAAAGCAGACATCATTTCATTCCTTGAGGTAAAATTATAAGATCCCCTTGATAACTTTTGTTACAAGTTACAAGTGTCAAAGAAGGTCAACAATGTGTTCTTAATAATTACTATTAATTACTTTCCTAATAAACTTTTCCACTAAGTCCCACCCCTTGTGTATTGTTGCTAAGGTCTCATAAAATGATTGACAGCGTGAACATAGGTAAACA
>NW_022745019.1:0-1044 GCF_011630105.1 Anneissia japonica
TAATTAGCATCATCTGTAATTACTTTTTTAGTGTTATTAATTAATAAGTTTAAAAAAAATGTAACTTGGATATCATAATAAACAGAATGTCACAAAGGAAGTTTAAATTTCAAGAATTTGTCTATCTCTAAATTAACCCTCATGCTCACATGAGCTCCTCAATTTTAAGAAATCATTTCATAACAAAAATCAGCAAGGTACACCAGTCTGTATTACGTGCCGACAGCGCAACGCATAACACTAGGTGGGCCAGTGTGCGTTATCTCTGTACAACACTGTTTCCTGGCATGAACTTGCCTGTTGTTTTAAACATGTTGATTGCAACCGTTATATGTCAAAGAAAGCTAATTAACTGTACTCTTTCTGAGCAGACTTTGAGAAGTGAAATATGTAGATGACAGTAAAGGTTCTATCTTTTCTTAGCTTGATGAACATGAAATTTGGCTTTGCTGATAAAAACTGGAGAGCAAGAGAAATCCTCGGGGCAGGTCAGTAGTGATAGTTTGTGGCTTTTGGAATTGCTGCAGTCGATACCAACACACTAGAGACATATCACGTTTGCCACAATTCTGGGGCATATTATAGGTAAAGTCGATTGATATAAGGTGTACTTGGCAATAATATCGACCCCTACAAGAACTCATTAACCAAATTAGATAAGCTTTCGAATCAAAGGTTTTAGATGACGATTTCACATTACACTACGATTTATAAATTAATATTTGCATAAAATATTTGCATAAAAATAAATGTTGATGTTGAAGCAATAATGTACAATTGAATAAATGAAATCAATTGACAACCAACTTCATTTTTTTCTGTAATATTCTAATTTTTATATTTAGATCACAAAATCGCTTTATATTGAACTCACTTTAAGTGTAAGGGCCTACTGGTATCTGCCAAATTTACTATAAAAAACTAATCACCAGTTACTTGCCTAAAAGCAAACAGAAAGCTAAAATTAGAGCACTGATTAAAAGACAATATACAAAAACAGTACGACATAAGTTGTGATGGTAGAAAGAAATAAAAACGAGTCAT
>NW_022745020.1:0-553 GCF_011630105.1 Anneissia japonica
CTTGAAATCGCACCCGTAAAATTCGAATTTGCAGCATCTCTTCTGCCGAGAGCATCGTTCGTCCAAATGCGTTCTCAAATCCTCCCTTCGAACGTCATCTGCTCCGCAGTCGTTCGGACAACACACCGTAAATTTAGGACAACTCCGTCGGTGCGCCTCGACGTCGCGATGCGGGAAGGGTGACTTGCAGAAAGTGCATTCGACCGAACGATGTTCGCACTCGTTTTCCAGATGTCTCTGCAGATTCTTTGCGTGGCAGCTTGGTCGCACACCCCCGCGATCGATGCATGCACGCGACGGAAAAGTAGTTGCAAAATTCCAGGTGCCGTCCGAGTTCTTTCAGCGCGAACGTTTCCGAACACCCCCGATCCTTGTGGGGACAGTATATCTGAGCTTTCGACATTTTCCGGCGTGCGTGATGATCGGGTGCGATTTCCTCTTCGGCGAACTTTTCTTCGCAGTTCGGACAGAGTAATTTTTCCCCGCTATCGCAGCCGGGCGTCCGTCCCTTGATGCAGGCTTCGCAAAACCTGCAGCCGCACGGCGCCTGCAC
>NW_022745021.1:0-546 GCF_011630105.1 Anneissia japonica
AGAACTAAAATAAATTAGTTTTTAGCTCCTATGAGTAGCTCTGGGAGTAGGTCTAAGTATTTTTACGTATTACCATGTCATGGATAACATCAACAATAAATCTAAATTGCTAACGAGCACAAAAATTTGAAAACGGAAAAAAACACGAAATGTTTATATTGAAAACAAGTCCAAGTTTTAAATATCTATTTTTTTTATAGAATTGGAACCTCCGGATGGCCAGAAATGACACTCTCAAGACTGTGACAGGCATGTCACATTTTTATTTTTTTATTCCAACAACCTGTCAAATTGGGGGGGGGGGGGTCCTGATGTGGTTTGGGATGTATGTAATTTTGTAATCTAATACACTGTGATTGTGTAAGTGACAATTAAGTACAATTCAATTGGTCATTTTTTTTTTAAAAAGATTTTTTATTGGTTGAGATTCTATGCTGTAGCCAATAAATAAAAGCCTTTTGTTTTGAACTGCCATATACAGTAAACAACATGTCTAAAAGTCCAGGTGTTATTTATCTCCTATTTATTTGGGAATAATCATCTATT
>NW_022745022.1:0-1504 GCF_011630105.1 Anneissia japonica
CTTCATGGTTGAGGCTGAGATACAAATTTATGGCTGTGACATCTCTAGATGGCTAGCAAATTCATTCTTCAATTTGAATATAATTTTCTCTTTTTTTTCTCCCGTGTATCAATATTTTATAAATATAGAGGGATTTACTTGCATGTATTTTTTCCTGCCGGAAAACGATTTTCATAATTTATTTCAATTTCGGTGGGGGCAGGGGAGCACGTTCCCCACTTTTCAAAGTACTGGGGACATTATATCAATTGCAGCCTCACTTTTCACCAATCTTCTATAGTTCAAACCCCACTTTTCAAAACGAGTTGAAAGAATAACAATTACGAATGACTGTCGTGAATTTTGTCTGTTCTCTTGTGCTCTATTCCAAGTGTGGTGTGTATTTCCAGACTAAAACCGAGTAAAATCGCAATTGTTTGTACATTTCGTGACAATCTAAGTCTTACGGTCGGCAACCCATGGGTCGTGACCCAAGTATAGATCTTGAGAGAATTTTTGAGGGCCGTCGGATCACAGCTCTCTCAAAAAAATTATACAGAAAGTCTTGAGTTTTGAAATAAAAGGAATCATGGAAAAGAAATTATGGAATCAAAACATGACAAAGGTGCTAGTAACCAATTTCAGAATTAACATGGTCAGATTAAAACATGTCAATCAACAAAAAATCATGAAAATAAAATTCAGAAGCTGATTCACTGAAAATAGTACTTTGCCAAAGTCGTGAAAAAGGTCATTTAAAAAAAATTGTCATGCAAAATAAAAGTCTATTGACGAAGCTAAGATGTAGTATTACAAATTAAAATAGTTAAAATACGAATCATTTATTTTGCATTACAAATTAGATTCATTGTTAGACGTGGGACCTAATTGTTTTGTTTGAGAAATTAATCAATGGTAATTTGATGAATGTACTTCGTCAGTTAGAAATGACGGGCTGGTGTCATCATGACGAATTAGATGACAAATTATTTTTATCATTACGAATTTAAAAAGTTTTATAATTTCTCCGACAAACACGCAAAGCATATTGGAAGGGTTACCTGCAATGCACTTCAGCCCAGGGTGAAGCCATGTTTTCAAAAGGTTTTGCCGCGACGTGGGCAGACTTCTGTAACGTCAGATCATGGACCTACATATTAATAGGTCCATGGTCCGATCCGGGAGACGCCACCAAACAATAATACTACAACAGCAATTTACTCGAGACCGACCTCTCGCAACGAGGCATCACTCAATCTGTCACCCGCCTTCCCGAGCAAAAAACTGCTGTTTTATCGAAATTGATGTTTTGATTGATAGATGAATACATGAATACATGTATATATTATATGTAGGCGAGGCCATTATCTTACAAAATAAAATAAAGAAAAATAATGAATAAATAAAATGATAATGATAATGATAATAATAATAATAATAATAATAATAATAATAATAATAATAATGTAATAAATGTAATATTAGTAGGCCAAAGCCTTAGTCTGCATAGGCTTTCCCTACTAAT
>NW_022745023.1:0-902 GCF_011630105.1 Anneissia japonica
AACCTCATTACCCTAGTATCCAGACCATGTTTGTATGCTTTGAGGTAAAGAGAATATTGACTTCATAAATTGGTTCAGGGTGGCCCTAGAATCATTTTGGCTTGGTAACACGTTTTTAAAATGTGGCAAAATGTCAAAGGTCAGGGTCAAAAAAGTCATATTAATAGGGCCCTTATATCTTCGCAACCACATGTGGTAGAGAGTTAAGTTTGGTGCCAAGTTGTTCAAAACATTTATATTTCTACTTGCTATAATAGAATATTACTGTTAAAAAATGACCGGACATGCCATTTCTGTCCTTTGACACATCTCCGGGTCATATTCACAGGTTCTCATATCTCCGTAACCACTGGTGGTAGGGAGTTAATTGTGATGTCAATTTGTTCAGAACATTCATGTAAACAGATTATAAAGGAGTTGGATCTAAATTTATAACCAGAAAAAATGATTATTTGGTTCCCAAAATGCACTTTGTTATTATTAATTAATGCAGACAGCAGACTATAGTGAAAGACTACATACTGTACTGTACTAGATCTATTAAGCCAGGTTCTAGCTTTTGGTGTCAACCTCTTCATTGTATAAAGAATCCTGCAATGGGCAAGTTTATTGTAGATTTTAGAGGTTCTGGATTATTGTAAACACCTGTAATGTATACATACAACTACATTTTTGCAATACAAGAAAAATCATAGTAATTGTAGTTAATCAAGATGACTGTATGGTTACTCATGCTAAATAAGGTGTCTTATCTTACATTTATAATAATATCCTGTAATTTGAATATAAAAAAATAATATAATCATGTTAGCTGTAATTGTACTAAGTTACAGGACATTAAGATGAAGTAAGTAGAGTAGCCGTGTTAGTCAAGATGATAACATTATTATGTAATTTCTGTA
>NW_022745024.1:0-870 GCF_011630105.1 Anneissia japonica
GTTTTGCGTAATCTTAACAGACATACAGAGGTGAATACATAATCTCCTTGGTAAAGGTAATAATAGTAATATAGAGATTTACACCGCGCCTTTTGTCAAGGGGCTGGCGATGTTGTTATTATTACCATTATTGTTCATCGGATCCACAAAGATTTAAGGTAATAATGATATTAATAATAATGATGATAATAATGATATTGCACGTTTCGTGTATATAAGTATAAATGTGTGTTTCCTTGTTTGTATGTTTGTCTGACTGTTGGTCTGTATTTGTTATATACTTCCACTACCGGTAGCAATTGACGTTATATATTTTCACATCTCTATTTTTAAGATATTACGTTGTGAAATTCCCACTGAGATCCCGCACTGTTATCACGTTCAGAAGAAAATTGTTAGTAATCGCAAGTATTTGGTTGATTTCAATCCTGTGCTCATGTAATATTTTTACAAAAAATGTAAGTAATTATTGTACAAGACAGAATTGATAAGACCTAATATTATTGGAATAGTTGTATACCTGATTAATAAAGAGGAAAACGAGGTAGCAAAACAATGTATTTTAAGTAAACTATATTTTACGTACATTTTGTGTATGACGGTACGAGTATTTGGGCTTCACCCTTCAACAAGGTTTTGGTCCATCTTTTAAGGTATACATGAGGCGATGGTTACGAGATGGCACACCGGCCAACGAGGGGGTGGGGGCTATTAAGATAACAAGGCTTGTTTCAAAGTAGCAAACATCTACGATATTATTATATATAGATTGCCTCTCGGTGATTCCCTGGTCCCTCAGTCCAAAGGGGGCATAGAGCGGGAAACGTACCCCTCCAACTAATACCCAGCATTTTTCTACAGAGCCTTGAC
>NW_022745025.1:0-1252 GCF_011630105.1 Anneissia japonica
GTATAACAACTCTCTCATCTGGAGAACTCTTTGGGACATTTCCTTGATATGCTCTCTCCTGAAACATACAACATAGAATTACTCATATAGTTGCAGAGGCGAGGGGGAAAGGGGGGGGGGGGAAGGACCTAGATCTACGACTAAGTTGACACTATCACACAGTTTCTTAATAAATTTCTGGATATTATCTTTTTTCTTTTCCTTTTCTTTATTCACAATGCACAATGTCAAAGTAATATGTCATACAGCAAACTTAATGACTTCTTTAAGTGGCGATCCCACCACAAGACAAAGATATACTCAAGATACTGTACATACGTTTCATTATGAGGCATAGACAAGATTTTTTTTATACCTTGTTCCGCGAACCTACCGCCAGCAAATAAAAAAGATTTTGAATAAAAATAAATTTATTTTTGGTCAATTAGTGCACCCACCACCTCGAAAAAATGAAAATTTCAGAAAAAAAAAAAATTCTTTTTAAAATTTTTATTACGCCTGCTGCTGCCTTAAAATCTCCAAAAATAAGATATGTATATTATAATATATAAATTTAAAACATTTAACCATCCCATTACTACACTATTTACATTCACCAATAACATTTTATTTTTATTTTCTCCTCCATCTGGATGTTTTTTGCAAAACTATTTGCTAAATAAGAAAACAAAATTTCCACGAAATTACAGTGAATTTCTACGAAATTACAATGAATCATATTAATTTAATACTCCTACAGTGATGGTGCAGATTTAGTATAATTATAATTTTACAGGAACACATATGTTGTATATATAAATATACAGGTAACTGGATTTGATTTTAATGTACAAATTATGCTTAATTGTATTTATTTAGTTATCAAACAAATTTGTACACCACACCGCACAGTTAGTGCCAGGGTTAATGCATAATGTACTTCTAAATAACACAATTCAAAAAAGGCAGAAGTATTCTATTTAGTTAAGTATTCGAAACAGGAATTACCATTGTTGATTCAATGTTGGGTTATTCAATATAGTGGCAACGATTCTGGCTCCGTGATTGGGTGGATTAGACCACATGGGCCTGGCAATCAATTCTAATTGGGACTTGATTCGACTTTTACAGTCTGCATCATTCACAACAACTGCCAGGTTTCCAACTCGTTCATCTGAAATTATGGTAGACTCAAATCAAGGTAATCAAGGTGTATCAAAGAGATGGGTCAACATTTTGTTATACAATACAAATAATCATTGGTGGATGCTGG
>NW_022745026.1:0-1041 GCF_011630105.1 Anneissia japonica
TGAATGTATCAGCTTCAAAATAAAAAAGATTGCGCAGCCATAGTGATTGACAGTATGTAGTGCGTATTGAGAAAAGAAGGTGCTCTCTATTTCGTCATGTTCAATTTTTTGGTCAACTATGCCTGTTGAAAATTTGATGGCGGGGAACACATGGGACTTCAAAGGCATCGCGCAAACGTTCTTTACGCGCTGCGGCAACTTTGATCTTGGTTCATTTGCATAGCGCTGCGTGCGCGTGGCTTTGCCGAGTGATCTCCTTCTCAATAATACCTCCATGGTTCAACATCATCTTAAAGATTTGGTTTTCTGACAATGTTCACGCATAAGCTGATCCAAGGTAATTCAACAAAAGGACGCACATCTCGGGACATCAAAGGTTATAACTCTGGCATCGACATTCTAGGCGCACGTGCGTCCCTACACGCTGAACGTCACAAAAACCATAGCAACCAGACCATAAACCGTCAGCGTACTTGACGATTTACCCACGCGCGTGTTAGTTGCCATTACAAAGGCCTAATGATATTTTGCACTAACATTAGACTGAAATATATTAATAATAATATTAATAAATGTTCCGTATATACTCAAATGTTCGTCCTCGGCACCTTATGCCAACATTGTCAAAATGACAGATTAATGCTACATAAGAACATGAAATTTATAAAATTCGTAAAATTTGAATTGCTATAACTTTTCATTTTCTTGGTCAATTTTCACAAATCAAATTGCAGTTTATAGAAGCATTTAACAAGCTCGCGGTAAAAAAAAATCAAATGTAACAGACATTGCGAAGTACCCAAAATTAATAAAATAAAAACTAACACCATAAAACGAATGGCACGCATAGACTAATAATTGACGGCTGTACTCGCAACTAGTATCGGATTGTCGATGCCACAGTAAAGATCAAAGGACTGTACGCACGCGCTATGTTCGAGAGCGGAGATGTGCGTCCTTTTGTTGAATTACCTTGGCTGATCCAAGATGGGCTTTAGCTTTAAGTCAAGCTTCTTCTAATTCCGATCGTTCCCATGATTC
>NW_022745027.1:0-756 GCF_011630105.1 Anneissia japonica
TTTAAATAACTTAAAGGGTAAAGGATGGCAAGCACAAGCTTCAACCCTAACAAATGCGCGCGAAAATTTTTTGTGTTTTTAATTCTAATTTCGTCGGAATTGATCAAAACTCCCTAAATGTGCAATTTTTAGAGGAAATTGGCCTACCTCAAGAAATGCTCTTATGTTATATATGGCCACACTCGTTTTTTTTAAATATAAGCATTTTCCTTATGGCTTTATTTATTACAAACATATTCTTTCAACATCATTACACATTGAGGCCCTTCTTTTAGGTAAAACGATCTATCTTAAATCTTCTTTCTTGAGTTTGGGAATATATATGTTATAACTTCGAAGGCAAAGGAGAGCAAGCACAAGCTTGAAAATTTAAAAATGCGCGAAGCGTGCAAAATTTTTTTTAGAGGAAATTGGCCTACCTCAACAAGAAATGCTCTTATGTTATATATGGCCACATTCGTTTTTTTTTAAACTGAATATAAGCATTTTCCTTATGGCTAGCTTTATTTATTACAAACATATTCTTTCAACATCATTACACATTGAGGCCCCTCTTTTAGGTAAAACGATCTATCTTAAATTTTCTTTTTTTGAGTTTGTAACTATGTGTTACAAATTAGAATGCAAAGGAGAGCAAGACAAGCTTTAACATTAAAAAATGCGCGCGAAGCGCGTGAATAAATTTTTTTTAAAATTCTAATTTCGTCGGAATTGATCAAAACTCCCTAAAATGTGCAATTTTTAGAGGAAATTGGC
>NW_022745028.1:0-906 GCF_011630105.1 Anneissia japonica
TATTTGACCTTCTCATGAAAGGTATTGTATGTTTCGTTTAGCAAGTTGAAATCGTACATGTGTTTTCAAGCCTCACAACTACTGTAGGCCTACCTCTAATCCAAAATGATACAGTAGCATGTTTTAATACCATGAACATATTATCTTCAAAAATGATATCCCAGACTACAATATTTGCAATTGAAAATGCAGTTCTAAATCAAACATTTATATAGTTGGACTCATTTAATATGGGTTTATAAATGCGAGTTAGAATTTTTCTGTGTGTTACCAACCCAATTGGCTATCTATTTCATGAAGAAGATGACATCTATTGAGGCATTTTATAAAATATTACTCCTCAAAAAAGGCAATAATATTGACAAAATCTTACAGCCCATGAAATTTTGAAAAAAATTTTGCCGACCTTAAATTCTCCGGTAGCCTCGGCAATTTTTTACTACCTACTGTACTGTAGGCCTATATAGTAAAACTGTGATTTTTGGCATGGGAAATATCACTTTCGTGAAAGCTACAATCGTATCATCACAGGCTGCTTCAAAACTGCTCATGCATGTCCATGCGCATGCCCAGAACGATCTATCATGGATTTTCCACACATGTACAATACTTGTCAGTAAGTCACGATGTGATCGTGATTGCGTTTAAACAGATAGTAGGATTAGGCCTATAATATGTTAAATTTTTTTTTTTAATATGATAATACTGTAAAATGAAGACAAATAGTAGATTTTGATACTCATTACGATCTACGCGGCCCACATGGCTTCAATTGGGTGATGTTGTAGGCCTTGGCTTTCTAGCGTCATTCCTACAGTACCTACAGTAGGCCTAACCTACGAAACGACTAGGCGAGAAAGACAAGACGATTGTACACAAATCGTACATACTGCATGCCTATTAGAA
>NW_022745029.1:0-1367 GCF_011630105.1 Anneissia japonica
AATAAAAGCCACAAATAATAATTTGATTTACTAAATTTCATTATGTAAAAATAGTTATGCTTTACTTATTTTTAATCTATGGTCTTTTTAATTAATTTTCTTTTTTTTATTGGAAATTCCGTAGTGCAGAGAAAATTTATCAAAACCCATTAGGTTTACAGTAATATGAAAAAAAAAATTTAGTTTATACAGAAATAGTTTCTAAAATGATCTCATTTTCCAAAGTTAAAGCAAAAGATCTAATCTAAACACACATATATTAGGCAGGATGTATTTGTTTGAAAAAGAACCCACTCTTTTGTGAAATTAAGAGGTTTATAGGTGAAAATTGTAAATTTAGAAAATAAGTTTTATTTTTCCTTTGAACTGAGATCAATATGTGATTTTTTTTAAATTTCTTTAAAAGCATTTGTTTTTTAACAATTACAGCAGATGCAAATAATGTTCTGAGAGATAATTGAAAAACAATGGCCATTGAATACCATTTTTTGATAGTAGAAATAAAAGTTTTAAAAACGTTATTTCACTAACAAAGTAGAGGAATGACATACAGTATACAGTACTTTACCAAAATATGCAACTCATAGATAACCACAAACTTCACTTTTGTTAAATATCAAATGAATTAACTTTACATGTTATAAACAATGCAAATAAACAGTAGTTAAAGCATGTGGATCAATTGAGTGTTACAGAATTTGATTATTGGGGAGATTCCTTTTAAAAACTAAATTAGTTAAGATAAAAAAATGCATATAATGACTCAAGAAAATCAGTTTTAATTCAGAATTTGATTATTGGGGCCATTTTTACCTACCTGTCATATGGGGCCATTTTTACCGGGGCCATTTTTTCCGGGGCCATTATTTCCGGGGCCATTTTTTCCGGGGCCATTTTTTCCGGGGCCATTCTTACCGTACACCATTTGTGATAGGCCTTGACAAAATAATCCTATCATTTATTCACTAAATAATAAATAAAATGCAGAAATAAAAGCATATATGTAAAAACCAACTAATGCTGATTAATTGTTTTTAGATTTATATTTTCATGATCTGAATAGTTTATGAATTATTGAGCAAATAATATACACTATCAAAAATAAGCATTACAGTGACCTTGTTAAATAATTAGCTGGCACAGTGGATTAGAGGTAATGTTATCAGCTGGCGCTCTAGTTGACTGAATGAAAAGAGCTGGTTTTAACCTGAGTGGGTCAATACATAAGTAAACGGAAGTAAACCACGTTGAGCGTTAACAAAGAAAATCTGTAAAATACGTCATGGACTACATAGAAACTATAAATTGCAAGTGAAGTGCTGCGAAGTAAAACTGCATATAAATGTTCTTCGAACAAAATTATTTAT
>NW_022745030.1:0-654 GCF_011630105.1 Anneissia japonica
TTGATCAAAATAACTTACACGGTGATGTTGATAGAATCTTTCAAGAGAATGACAACAATGTGATTGTTCGAAGGTTTGATGGTGTTTTTAATAACATGCAAAGTCGTCATAAACGCTTACAAATATATAAAGAACTGTTTGGTTATATAAAACCAGTTGGTGTGACACTTGGCCATAAAAATATCAGAACAAAGGGGAAGCTTACTAAAGCGTGATGTTAGAGCTCCATATAAGAATTGGCATCAATATTTTGTGTAAAATTAATCTCATTGATGAATAGTGCCAAATGCTAAAATATCTATATAAAACTTAATTTATTGATTACTGTATTGATTTTCTTCCAGCTTTTTGTTCCTATTCAAATGAGATTGAACTACCTCAATTTAGTAGTTTTGTAAAAGAAAAATTGGCTTCTGGACAAGCAAAATCTGTGTGGAGCAAGCTAATTGACGAAAGTGCTCATTTCTTTATGACAAAATACCCCAATCTTGGATCTGCTGAAAACTATAAATTAATTGGAAAAAGATTGTTTGCTGCTTACCCTTCCATAAAGCATGAGGGAAATGACCCATGGGTAAGTGAATCTTATTAACACTGACATACTATAACCAATAATGCCAAATACTATCACACCATGTGTTTTAGAACCAGTAC
>NW_022745031.1:0-667 GCF_011630105.1 Anneissia japonica
ACTATCAAGAGTGACAGAAAACAAAGGTTGATGTATTTCTGGAACATAAATATATTTTTGAAATTGTGTAATGAAATGCCTCTGGCGGGACTCAAACCTGCGACCTCTCGTACGGTACGTACCTATTGTGTCATGGAGTCTATCTGGTGGCATATGTTCAACCATGAAGCCTCCTTGGTCTAATGATTATGTCTTCAAATTAGTTAAACACAACTAGTCTTTAAATATTTAATCAAATTATAATGAGCTAATATTATTAATACAGGATAATGTTTTTCAAATAGTGTATGGGTCAATCGTTTAAGTAATTTATACACTAAATATTGAATATAGCTAGGAAATAACACAACCGGAAATAAAATTTAGAAAATATTTAAAAGTATTAAACATACGTTAAACCAAGGCTAGTGTTTCCAAATGGTAGTGTATGATATTCGTATTACAAAAATCAATGAATAACCTACTTTATCCCAGTATCTACAAGTTAGGCTATTATGAAATATCAACTTAACTTCCATTTACTCATGTCTACTCTGGTGGAGTTTGTGACTTTGTTGTTAATAGCATCATCTTTAAAACAACTGTTAGCAAAAAATCTACACTCAAATTATAATGAGCTAATATTATTAATACAGGATAATGTTTTTCAAATAGTGTATGGGTCAAT
>NW_022745032.1:0-644 GCF_011630105.1 Anneissia japonica
CCAAAGAAAATGAAAAGTAAAAATTGTTTGATTTTTGCTCCATAAAATCCAAATGTCATTGTTACTGCTTACATACTTGTCCTGGTTATGGAACTTACCCTAAATGTCACTTGAATTTGGAATTCAGCACCCTCCTTGATTACAAACGGTGTATCTTTAATCTTTGACAAGTCTCCTAAAATTAAAAAGAAAAACACAAAATCAAAGAATACTTTATTAATAGTCTACAGCATTGCTACTGAAAAGACATTGAATAGTGTAAAAAAATAGTGTGGTTGAGCACTGCGAACTTGAGAAGTTACTAGCTCAATCCAAAAAATTTCACATCCACGATATTGAAAACCACAAATAAATAAATTTAGATTTATATAAGTGTTGTTGTTTTATAACTTGTTCATTAAATTGTTAAAATTAAATTGAAGATTATTATCAAGTTTATCTTACCTGTGAGGTCAACTTCCTTGACCACTTTATGTTCGGACAAAAGAGCCATTTTCTCCACTACAACATTTGGCCCATCTTTAGTTACTATAAAATAAAAGAAATTGGTAATTAAACAAAAACTAAAATAAGCAATTAGCACAGCAGTTTACTAATGGAATTGAGAATTGGCAGTTGAAAATGGAGCTCCCACTCCCAATTCC
>NW_022745033.1:0-211 GCF_011630105.1 Anneissia japonica
CAATGATAATGATAATGTTAATGTTAGAGTTGAAAATTTCAGTAAACCAGTTGATAATTCTGAGATAGTTCGTTCTGAGATCAAAACGAGAAGTGGTCGCGTAGAGAAGCGCCCAAGTCGTTTTAATAATTTTGTGTAGAGACTATTGAGAAGTCTTAAAAGAGTCTTAAAGATTTGTTTGAATCAGGAGTTAAGAGTTAAATGTTTAAAG
>NW_022745033.1:310-504 GCF_011630105.1 Anneissia japonica
AGAGGTCAGGGAGATCAGACATGGCGACTATCAATGTAACATCGTGGTTGGTTTCATAGTTGGAGTTTTAGAATAAACCAGAGAGATTTTTAACATAATTAGCAGGTCTTATTATTGTTATTGTCGACACACAACAAAACTACACCAACCCGTAACTTAACCCTAACGTTCCCTAGCTTTTCCCCGGCAGGTAC
>NW_022745034.1:0-845 GCF_011630105.1 Anneissia japonica
GGCTCATGGATCTGAGAGAAACTGGCTAAGTGTGCATTTATAGCATTAGCAACAGCTACATGATTTTCAGGATTAATATCATTATCAGCCACTTTAATAGATGGATCTTTTCTAGATATGTTGGCAGCTACACGAATCTCTCTATGCCACCTCCGGGGGTTGGATTGTCGAAGATGTCTAATTTTCCTAGCATTAAAATTTGTTATAGCTTGTTTTATTTCATAGATTACTAAGTTTCTTAGTCTTTTCCTAACTGTTTCATTACCGTCTACAAATGCTTTCTGTCTACTTTTAATTAATTTCTTAATTCTGGAGGTTATCCAGGGCTTATCACCATTATGGTTCTTTTTAACCTTTACTGGGAGATACTTATCTATTGCTGAATTTATCATTCTGTAAAAAACGTCAGCTTTACATTGTATGCAGTTTTCATTTAGAACCTCTTCCCATGATCTTTCCTGCATCCATCTACCTAAATATATTAATTTAGAATCTGTAACAGGTCTAACAGTTCTTAAAATTGTTGAATTATTACATAAAGAGGATTTCGGAGTTACAGTAAATACATTGTGGTCACTACGCCCTATTGGAGCAGTGACTAGGGGAACATTATATAAATCATCTAGGTTAGTTACTACTACGTCCAAAACATTACCACCTCTTGTGGGTGCTTTTACAATTTGCTTAAGTTTATATCCCGAGCATAGGCCATTAATGTTTAGTTTGTTCAGATCTCCACATATTAATATACCGGCTTGTGAGTACGAGGTGCGAACAACCTCAACTCCATTATACAAGTGATTCAAAACTGTGTTACCATGTACAGATTCATAGCCGGAAGGGAG
>NW_022745035.1:0-862 GCF_011630105.1 Anneissia japonica
AGAAAGTTGTATCAGAACCAATAAAGAGGATGTGCTACAAATCAAACGCATTCACATAATATTGCTGTCGTCCTCATCGTTGTCATCTCTTCTGGCAACTACATCTTCTTCATTGAAACTTGCTCAAGTTTCTGTAAAAAGTGAACACAAAAATGTGTCTATTTAATTTACAGTTGGCCTTCTTTGCTTTTATACTTAATATTTCTACATGTAGGATGAATTTTAGTATTGTTTTTTGAGGTGAAGTGATTTTTCATTACTGTTAAACTTGACTTAACCAAACATATTCTTTTCAATATCTCAATAAAACATTTGCTATATAACAGTTATAAAGTTTGATAAAGTCCCAAGGTAACACCAACTCAACAGATTTAATTACAAACATATGTATGATCACCCTTGTTAATATATTATTTGACTGCTGAATATTAGTCCTAATAAACAAATTCAACAGATTAGAGTATAAACACATTTATAATTAAAATAACATGTGTATGTGAAATATTTATGAAAAAATAATATAAGGTAATTAAAAATTATCATTGTAATTTAAAACCTTTTAATAAATTGTCCGAAGCCGCGATACATGACATCCTTAAAACATTTAATTCCCATTCTAAATCAATGTATTAGTTAATATAATGAAAATAATAAATGAAAATATGATAGGTAATTAAACTGTTTGAAGTGATCATTATGGAATGATAAACATACGCATACAGTACATACAAGGTTAACATATCATGCTGATAGCCCATTTCAATAATTAACAAACAATGACGTAATATTGTATAATAATAATAATAAGATAAAGCCTGGACATACAGTATTTAATAATGCATACAGAGTGCCAGAAGAACGG
>NW_022745036.1:0-520 GCF_011630105.1 Anneissia japonica
AGTTGAGTCAAAATGTAATTTTTTTTGTTAGGCAAAGTGAGACAAACACTATTCCATTTAAAGTTCGAAGTTTTTCGGAAAAGTACTCGAAATATGGCGGAAAGTCAAAAATTTGCACTAAGTGCTCAACTCGGCGAGATAAGCACTTTTGTGCAAAAAGTGACAATGTTAAAAAGTTGAGTCAAAAATGTAATTTTTTTTGATAGGGTTAGGGTTAGAGTTAGGGTTAGGGTTAGGGTTAGGGTTGGTTGTTAGGTTATTGTTAGGGTTAGGGTTAGTGTTAGGGTTAGAGTTAGGGTTAGGGTTAGAGTTAGAGTTAGGGTTAGAGTTAGAGTTAGGGTTAGGGTTTGGGTTAGGTAAAGTGAGATAGGCTGAATCATGTTAAAAAGTTGAGTCAAAATGTAATTTTTTTTGTAAGGCAAAGTGAGATAGCCTGAAACAAACACTATTCCATTAAAAGTTTGAAGTTTTTCGGAAAAGTACTCGAAATATGGCGGAAAGTCAAAAATTTGCACTAAGA
>NW_022745037.1:0-1243 GCF_011630105.1 Anneissia japonica
ACATTGTAAATATTCTGTGTAAACTTAGACCAGTCATAGACCATACCAATAGGCCGTGACGATCATTAAGCGCACACACATGGTTAAAAAATCTATCTAGAGGGCGCTATTTTTTCATACTTCTCAATTACGAATTTTCTCAATTACGAACGCCTTTTAGACCAAAGGGTACGTAATTGAGAAGGTCGACTGCAGTCGATCTTCCCAATTACAAACTTCTCAATTACGAACCTTCTATTTTACGAACGGTGTTTGGCCGATGACGTCATCATGCGATCGTAAAACGATTTTAGGTATTTTTTAAAGCTATTATCCATGTGAATTTTGAGTGCTTTTTTTCATTTATTCTATTGCATAACAAGAAACTTCAAGTGTATTAAAGCAATTGAACATCAATTGTGTTTTACGAATCTTTATTTTATCAATTAAAGCATCGTTTATAAAAACACTAACGGCGATAATAAGACGTGGTAAAGTCATTGCCAATAAGATAAACTATTAAACCGAAAGGTCCACTGATTAATCTCAGATAAGAAAGTATAATACATACTCCAAGTATTGGAATACACGCCATCGTGTTGGGATTCAATATTTCGACATTAATTATGTCATCATCAGGAATGAAAAAATTATCCATATTAGCAAGCTTATATGCACTAGTACCAAAAGTGTTTAACCAATCAAAACATTACATCTAGTAGGTGACATAGCAGTGATTTAAACAAAAGATCAAAGCATTCTTACTCTAATGATCAAAGATACCTACAAAAACAAAGAAAGCTCTTTTGAAGCTCTGAGCCCATTGTTAAGCAAATTGTGTAGTCTACGTATAGCGAACGCTTCTATAGCGAACAATAGGATAGACCAGTTTCGGGAGCTGTCAATAATGTTAGTACTAGAAAATATTAAACCTAATTTATTACTTACATTACAGACGACATTATCATTTTCAAGTATACCCTGTAATCCTAAAACATATTTAAATGCCTCACAGTTTTTAACATGATCAAATATAACACTATCAGATCGTGAAGAATGTTCTTTAAGTCTAGTTATTAAGCACCTATCTGTCTTACCAATATAATCACTATTGCAGCCTGGACATTTAAAATGATAGACAACAGAACTTCTGTACTCCTTAGGGGTTTGATCCTTAGTAGATATAAAATGAGAAACATCTTTATACTGCCATAAAGTTATGAATTTTACCTCTTTAATTAAGTGTTTCTTTACCTTATTTAAA
>NW_022745038.1:0-559 GCF_011630105.1 Anneissia japonica
TCTTGCAAAAATATAAAAACGTCCATCACTTTACTGTAGTCTAAGGTGAAAAAGTTATAAGAAATTTCAGAGCTGTAATTTAATTTCTCTTTTGTGATTATGCAAAATATTTCAATGTTTGTGTTATTCAAGATTATGGTTATTCAAGATTACTCAATCTGAAATATATCTCATCATTTATCTTATAGAACAATATTGTAGAATTACTGATATAAGATAAGAATTTAACACCTGGTGAAATTCTAATGGCAGTTTAGTAGTTATGATTTTATATCATACTATTATTCAGGAAAAATTAATCAATAACTGTTTATTTGATATAGAAAGGTGACATGTAGTAAAGTGCAAATAATTGTTCTTAGGAAGATACTGTATGAGAACATATGAGGCATGTTGTGGCAAAATGGTTAAGTTGTAGCAAAAATTGAAATTCAAGTTATTCCAGTATTTTCATATACCTGATTATGTGATCTTTAAAATGAGGGGGTCATTCGTTGAACAGGCCCGTAGCCAGGGGGGGTTTTTATGGTTCGGGCGAACCCCCCTTTTCTAGCGAACC
>NW_022745039.1:0-847 GCF_011630105.1 Anneissia japonica
TCCATGTCAAATTAACTAATTAAATGTCTTAACAATCACTTCCTAGGTAGGCGAATTTAGTGTGTGTCGGAAGAATCAATTTTATTGTTGAATTTGTCAAGAGAAATTATGTGGATTTAGCTGTTGACGAGCATATTTCAATTAAAATGGACACTGTCTATGAAACCTCTGTCGACGAAACATCCTGTCGGATAGCTTCAGAGAGGCTGGGGTCCGAACATTATTTACAAGAGACAATATATCACAATACAAATAATTATCAAACCATTGACCGATTTGAAAACATTTGGAAGATTTGCATGCATACAATTAAAAAACAAAATTTCCTATAAAAAAACCTTATTTATTGTTTCATAATACGAATTCACAACATTTACAGCATTCATTTTGAAAAGAAGCCCACCATTCCCCCCCCCCCACTCAACATCCACCTCGTTACTTTGCAAAAGTAGCCTCGAAAACCCATATCGAAAAAAGAAGACCATCAAAAGTTCACAAAAAATGAAGCCCAGGGTTTCAATATGAAGTTGTACAGTAATCACGTTCGTACAAGCAATAGTAGTAACATTGCTTTAACAGTAGTATTTTATCAGCAGGGGCGGGTGCAGAATTTGGTGGTAGGAGGTGGATGGATAGGATAGGGCTAAGCTGAGGACATTTTGAGAATATTGACCTTTATATGCCCGGAAATTGCACTCTCATAGCTTATAAATTGTACAGGTACTATATATACAATACATATCAACAATACAATAGAAAAAAAATTTTCTTAACACAATTGTGGGGGGGGGGTGTGATTGCATCGTTGCACCCCCTGCATCCGTCCCAGATCAGTACGGCCCTTCCA
>NW_022745040.1:0-535 GCF_011630105.1 Anneissia japonica
ATAAATAATAAATGATTTTGTAGTGTTTATCTCTAATAAATGTTATATAATATATGTATGATTTATTGCACTGAAAAAGTTAAATGCAATTAACACTATTAACACTATTTTATTCTCCCAAACGAATAAATTATCAAACACTAAATTCAATTTAACTGTATCAACATTAATGAACAATTCAAAGCAGGCAGTTGGTTTTCGGACTGTAGTTTGAAACCTAAAGGTGGGTGATAGACATTTTGAGGATGGGTGTGTGATACATTGGTAAAATCTAAATAAGATAAAAATGGACTTTAATATAAGGATAGAAATGTGTTTAATAAGGATGGGGCGGAGGGCCATCAATTTAGCTTTTAGACTGGGTGGAAAACCCCAAATCTGTGTTGCCCCGCCCACCATAACCACATTATTGGGTTTCAATATGACGAGCATATTTTCAGATTCGACGTCGATCTCATCATAGCACCATAACGTTTAAAGCCCCATTCCCGGCAAAATTTCAGTTTTTAAGAAAAATCTAATTTTTGTATAATGT
>NW_022745041.1:0-511 GCF_011630105.1 Anneissia japonica
AATCGATTCAAACTGATCATCAAAACTTTGTATAATTCGAACGTTTTATTAAACTCACCAATGTCGCAGAATTCACCTTCGAACCCAATGTCACAAGTGCAAGAGAAGTTACCATTTGCCGAATGACACGTTCCATTAATACAATCAATATTTTCACAATAATTTATTTCTGCAAAACAAAATAGAAAAAGCATAAATTTAATAATAAGATTTTGGTCCACAATCGAAACTAATCATCAAAACTTTGTATAATTCAAACGTTTTATTAAACTCACCAATGTCGCAGAATTTACCTTCGAACCCAATATCACAAGTGCAAGAGAAGCTACCATTTGCCGAATGACACGTTCCATTATTACAATTAATATTTTCACAGTAATTTTTTTCTGCAAAATAATATAGGAAAAAAATGATATAGGCATATGTGTTAATGAACATGTGATCCTCAACTCAAACTGACCATCAGAAATTTGTATAAAGCAAATGTTTTATTAAACTCACCAATGTCACA
>NW_022745042.1:0-546 GCF_011630105.1 Anneissia japonica
GGGGGGGGGGGGTTGCTAGAAATCCCCCTCGGATACGGGCCTGATTCTAATTAGAGACCAAATTTGCTAAAGACTATGGAAACCCCGATCAAAAGGCGTCTTTGATTCAAGGGAGACTTGGATCTAGCTATCACGGAGACATTAAAAAAAAAATTGCCGTTTTAATACCCTGGATAAAGTAATACCATTAAACTCATGATTTAATACATTGATATTCATAATAGCTTGGATTCTACTAATAATAACTCCTTGAGTAAGCTTCCATCTCCTTCTGGACTACCAAAACCGAAGACCAATTTACATCTTGAAAATTTAGTTGTGGTTAACTATTTTCGCTATTTCCGTAGGCGATTCCTATATAGGCAATTCCCGTAGGCGATATGATCCGTCCACGCATACAACCGAAGTAGGCCTATTGTGTCAGGGACTGCTCATACGTAATTAGTGACCTTGAAATGGGCGTTGGCTGATGTGTAGTAATTTTTTAAGAAGCCACGATACAATAGATTCCTTGTTAGTCAAATCAATACTTATATCTTTAGAAGA
>NW_022745043.1:0-3129 GCF_011630105.1 Anneissia japonica
GCGAGCATAGCGAGCCTCATTTGGCTGGGGGCCAGGTCACCAATTTGTGACAATATATGATTGTGTTTTAATGTCGAAATTAATTTTCAAAACCGAACATATTTCAATAAAACAACGAGAAACAATTAGAGTATGCAATGTAACCAACTAACTTATTTTCAAATCCGTTTTCCACTTTATATTATTAAAAATCACCGTATTACATTACAATACTATCCTCCCATCATGGCGAAATCCAGGTTTTTCATAATCCATGTGATTGTGATTTATTAACAACAAAATTATGAATTAATGTCTTACTGTAAATTGTAAGGTCACCAATTTGTGACATTATAATTATGTTAACTTTAAGAACCGAAAAATATTTGAATAAGACAACGAGAAACAATGCAATGTAACCAATAAACTTATTTTCAAATCCGTCTTCCATTTTATATTATTTTAAAAAAACACTCTCCCAGGCCGGCACGCGCAGCACCCGTCGCTCTTCAAGATCCTGCATACTCCACTGGATGCTTTGTGTGATTGGCTATCCCGGTTCCATTTTTGCGCAAAAGTTTCCTAAATTCCTACTGTATATATCACCACCTTATCAAGAATCATGGATACGTCTGGGGCTCTGTGATTGGCTCTTCCTATTTCATCTTTTGTACAAGACTGTTGGATGATGTAATTAATGCACACGAACTAACCACTTAATGCCTACCTGTATACCGTATTATTCTCAAAATATATCTCGTTTTGATCCGACTTATGGATCTAACAATCCCTAATGTAAGAATCAGCAGGAAAACTACCAGGTGAAAAATTGGATAGCTCAAGATTTTTTGCACTACTTTTCTTTTGACGATTCTATTGGGACCTACAGATCACAACAATACTCTGCAAGAAAATTGTGGTAAATTCCCCTTGAAAACTAGTTTTAAGCTCAAATAATGTTTTATCGGATGATACTCAATAATTTGGCCCATGTGTCCGAATCTGGGAAAGTCAAAATTGTTAAATGATTAGAAAATGATGTTGAACAAGGTTAACATGTTGACTGCCAAGTTTTTTTTCTTAGTTTCTTTGCATACATACTAAGGTTTTTTTGTTTTTTTTTAAGGGAGCCACCATAAAAAAAAATCATTCCATGATTCCTATTAACTGTTCTTCCCTGAAACTCCGTGTTCACGTTATGACTGGTTATGAAGACCACTGCCATGCCAAAGTTAAAAGATTTTTATTCTTTATTATTCAAGTTTTCTTTCTTTTTTTTTTGGAAGCCAAATTGTATCCAAAAACTTTAAAAAAAAAATAAAGAATAGAATAAACAATAATGTGATCATCAAAATGATACAACACAGTTTCATCATTACAATATTAAATTATTAAATCTCCTTACCATAATATATCTAATCGAATTTTCCTTATGTTGTTATATCATTATATAACTATCATTACATCCTCGCATAATTACACCATTAAAATAGCACATAATTGTTGTTCACATAATATAATTTTACATGATCAAATAATTAATAAAGCATTTCATTTGCACGGTACCACATTACTTAAAATTATAGACTATTACATTATTACAATAAACATAGTGGAAGGTACTTCTGCATAACGGCCAGTCTAAGAGATACACCCAGGCGTAGTTACGAAGACGACAACTATAAATCAGTGTCAACCCAAAACCTGGAATCAACTTTCAATGGTTGCTTTGTCACCAATCTTTCCAAGGAAGACAATTAAAATTATGTAGGAATATACCTCACATTAACAAATAATTTATAAAGCATTTCATTTGCACGGTACCACATTACTTAAAATTATAGACTATTACATTATTACAATAAACATAGTGGAAGGTACTTCTGCATAACGGCCAGTCTAAGAGATACACCCAGGCGTAGTTACGAAGACGACAACTATAAATCAGTGTCAACCCAAAACCTGGAATCAACTTTCAATGGTTGCTTTGTCACCAATCTTTCCAAGGAAGACAATTAAAATTATGTAGGAATATACCTCACATTAACAAGACGTACCAGTTTAATAAGCAAAATGTTTGAAATGATTAGCTGCTTCTTTGCTTTTTGAGTTCGTTTGAGCCTTTTTACGAGTGGATGGGGACGTACAAGCTTCTTTTTTTAATTTGTATTTGCCCAGTCAGCGTCACCCAAGTCAACTGTACACTAGTCAAAGTTGTTTTAAACATTTCAAAATTATGAGTCCCATCCCACCTATTTTCTTTTTGTTTATAATTTATTATAAAAAAAATAAACTTTAAGTCTGAGATTGCAATTTCCGGCCATCTAGATGTGCCGTAATCATAAATGTTCTTACCTCAACCCTAAACATAGTGGGTCTATCTAAGTTGGCATTATTAAAACCCTATTTTTTGTGAGTCCTTAACGGTGGTGGGGGGGGGGCGAGGCTCTATTTCAAATACGGTAAGTCATTCCTTCATAATATTATAAACTTGAATATGCAGCACACAATATCAAAAGTATGGACCCCGGGCCCTGCCCCCCTCCCCACCCAACAAACTGGTGTACTCACGCATTTTAAATCTTTAAGGTTGGTAACTATGAACAAAACATACAGTAATCTGTCGATTCTGAAATTTAAACTTTTAAAAGTGAAAATTTGGCAAATTTTCTGCAAAAAAACGTCAAAGTTTTGCGTTCTGGTGTCACCTACAGCTGCTTTAAAAAAAGTGATTTCTATTTTTTATTATTCAAAGTCTCGCTTTTCATTTGGTTTGAAGTTTAGATAGAAACGCCTCTATGACATTTCCAATTGTTTCATATTCATCATTTGCATATTTTATAATATATTTTAACAAGATTTTATATAAAATATAAAGTACTTTAAGTTAATACTTGTTCATTAAAATCACTAGAAATTATTTTAAAAAATAAGGCAAACAAAAAGCAATTACGCTGTACAATAATACAATAAATAGGTCAATGTATCCTCGTTGATTGCTTTTGCAGGTAATGACACCAGTACCATACGTACAATTGAACCAAATATATTCTAATCACATGCATAATAAAATCACCTGACTCTCTCCCTGACGGGTTCCGGGGTCGACGAGGCTTCTTGTCGGTTATACGCCGGTAACCCTACGCTGAG
>NW_022745043.1:3400-5152 GCF_011630105.1 Anneissia japonica
AGGTTCAGTGCATCATCGTGGCTTAGGGGTCGCACTGCTTCCTCCCTCCGTTCAGTTGGCTGGGGCCAAGCAAGTAGCTCTATCGTGCATTTAAGTGACCAGCGTACGAAGAGCGAAAACTTGAATACTAAAGAACAGAAATCACACTTATAAACATGGTATTGTCTCTTAGTGGTCGCCAGAACGTGGAGTGGAGGCAGGGGTGGTGCCAGGTGGGGGGGGGGGCTATATCCCCCAAATCACTTTGAAATGCGGGACCGTCCCGCACGATGTGAGACGGTTGGTAACTATGGAAGGCATTGACAATTTACTCGACAGAAGCATGCACTAACATGGCTGCATTCTATTCAAAAACATACATTCCAAGTGACTCGCTAAAACCACCAAAGACCTAAAACTGGCTAAAGAAACGTTATCTTGTTAACTTCTGTTCGTTGTTTAATTGTAGATTCGTATCTGTTTTTTTTAATTCACATTATATGCAATTTATTACCAAGGGTCTATAATATAATATAATAATATACAGTATATCTGGTGCCAGTGGCAGCGCTACGTGTGGTGGGGGGGGGGGTTGACTAGGAAGGGCTATATATATATTAAAATTGGACCTCATTGGAAATGGGCTGGACTAAGGATTAAAGGGCGTTCCTGATGCTCGGTAATTTTTACTTTTCTTTATCTCAATCCATTTGTTATCCTGCTTGTGCATGTTGAGCATCGAATAAATTCAATCAATCATTCAAAAAATATGATATCATGAAAAATGTTTGTATGAAGATATACTTATAGTATTATGTTTATTGTTTGAATATACTGTATTTATGAATCTAGATATTTATTTCTATCGAATAGTACACTTTTTATAAATTTTATTTGCCCATGACAATCGGAATGCTAACATAATTTGTTTACGCTATTGCGATCTACTAGTCCTACCCAATACCATGTACCTTATTTAAAAATACTCACATCATTCCGTAATATGATGATACTGTACTATAAATAATTAATATTTAATATGATAATGCTGATATGATAAGAATTGTGAAGTGTTAATATGTTGTATCAGCAGCATTGTCCATTGCGATAACTGAACACAATAATGTTAAGGTTGGGGTGCTCACTAATTTTTCAGTAACGGATTTATGGGGGTGGGGCCGGAGCCGGCCTGCCCCACTGCCACCCCCCTAAATCTTTAAAAAAAAAAGAAAATTACATTCAAATTTAAAATCTGAAAGTGCCCCTCTATTTCAAACTCCTGGATCTCCCACAGTTTTTATTTATATATTATGATACTCCATTATAATTTTTTCTCTGTTTCTTATTCTTTTCTTAATATTTTTCTATTTCAGAGATGTAGACAAAGAAACCACAACTATCAGAAAAGAATATCCGGACTGAAAGGGCAACAGAACTTTCCAATTATTCATAGATAGTAATATTGCATTATTACTGCTAATGTTTATCTTATTAATAAAGTAACCCGTTTGTTGTTTGTTGTTTGTTATAATAGACATGTAAGATAATAAGATAAAACATTTTGAGGATTACAAGCAGGTCTACTGATTTTTGCCAGATGTACATGACATAAACCTACAGTATATAAATATAAAATGTATAAATCCCAACTTGATTTCAATGCTTGAAAATAAATATAATCTCTTCTCATCTTATTTAATGTCTGTGTTTACTGTAATAAATTCAATAGCTAAAATATCCTTATTATAAGCTTACACGAAAAGTGAAGAATTA
>NW_022745044.1:0-987 GCF_011630105.1 Anneissia japonica
AACGGTTCTTGGGCTGAAATGTCACTTGTGGTGCTATGCCGCCTCTTCTCGTCTTTAGTGCTTCGCTTAAATAAGTTAAAACGTCTTTTACTTCGATTTGGTGAAGCATCTAAACAAAGAATTTAGTAGTTCAATATCCGTATATTGTATTTTTATATTGTAATGTCTGTTAATGCAAGCAAAAACTTTTCCAAACAGGATTATCAAAGTTTCTATCTTATCTTAAGTGAATTTCTATAGTTAGATGAAGTGTTGTTTGCATAAAATCGCTACATGTTAGCATAGACAGATGCTGATGCCCATTGGTCGAATTGAGGCACCTTCACAATTATGTCAGGGACAGCTACTTAAACATTATTTATGACAATGTAACTTTAAATGAGACACAAATTTAGGTAAAATGAGATTTAAATATTTTTTTATTATAACTAGCATTATCCCATATACTCCAAAAAAACATATTGGCAACATTAAATATCTAACATTGAGGTAATATCACTACATAATAACAAAGCAATGGTGACACTTGCCATTCTTGTCAAATGGTGCATCTAGATATAAACACACAAATCAGAATATGTGGCAAAGACAAGCCAAACCAGTCACTGGTCGCAAGAATCGATTTTTAGTTATTAATACAGGGTTAAAGAGTAAAATGAGAGCTACAAAATTGTAAAAAAATCTTTTAAATCCGACATTTCCTTATGAAGTTACACACATTTAACATAGAGTTGTTTATAGTACAATATTTGAGAAATCAGCCTTCAAAGTTTATGATTTCAGGCATTTCTCGGGTAAAGATTATCACCAAATCTTTAAACATTGTTGTTTTAACATTAAAAATTGGGAAAATAACAGCATAGCATGATGTATAGATATATAAATGTTAGTTTAGTGCAATAAAATAGATTTCAAAAATGTTGACATTCCAGCATGTTTTGGCCATTATCTCTGAACAGGATTTGCGACAAGTGACTGGTTTGGCTT
>NW_022745045.1:0-523 GCF_011630105.1 Anneissia japonica
TGGCTCATTATTATGCTAAATTGGGAGCTATGCAGCGCATACGTCCGTTCACAACAATGCCATCTCATTACATATTCAAAAGTTGGTCAAACTTACCTCTTCTCTGCTTATTTTACCCATATATATGTAGTTTATTGGATTTTGGCGGCCATTTTGAAAAAAGCGCCCTCATGCGAAAGTTCTCAGGTTACGCCCCTTTTACCTTGCATATTCTGATTCCCCATAAAAAACTGGTCTAGAAAAACCATATGAGAATTTCTACCTCTCCAAGTGGCACCTATCTCAATTATAGCCTGGTCTAAATCGACTTTGTTGAGGAATTTAAATTCCTTGGTATTTATATATCCAATGATATGAAGTGGCAACGTAACGTGCAAACAATTGTGAAAAGGGCACAGAAAAGAATTTTTTTTTTTTGCGTAGGCTTAAATCTTTTGGAATGCATCCGACTATTTTGGTGTCTTTTTATAGAGCAGTAATTGAAAGCATTTTAACATTATCTATAACCGTCTGGTTCGGGGGC
>NW_022745046.1:0-933 GCF_011630105.1 Anneissia japonica
AAAAACAACTATTATGATAAACGTTGGTTCGATTAACCTCGATTACGACAAGAAAGTTCAAAAAGGTGGTACAGTACTGCATGATGTCACATTTTGTTGTCGGATGTTTCATGGGAAAATTACAATTAAAATTAAGACTGGCCTTTAAGGTTTCAAAATTTAAGAATTGACTCGGACATTCTGGCAATTTCTTACTTGATTGAAAAACGTACTTGCAGGAACGTTTCTTACTGAATTCACAGTTACTAGGAAACTTGCAGTACTGGTAACTTGGTGCCTATTTCAAACAGTTTATTTCCGTTCATGACAAATTAAAAGAATCAATACAAACGGAAGTGGATTGATGTTATGTAAAAAATAAAACATTTAATCAGGGAATTCATCAGGGAACACTGTTCCCCGGTTTAATTCATCTTTCGATGGTCTTTTCATTTGTTATACTTAAATCAGTCTGACTTGTAATATTATAACAAAGAAAACAATTTCCATGACTTTGTAATGTTTTTAAGACAACAAAATTCATTCTGATTCTGTACAACTATCACTTATCATTCAAACGAAATCTCCCTACTGTGTAATATTTATTAGAATCAAAATTAATTTGATTCCACTTCATTTAACGTCAATAGGCCTATCTAATAAGGTTACTTTATCATTTAAACAAAAATTGCTGAAAACATAAAGCATAATTATTGCTCAAACATTTATTCATTATTAAAAAATACAAATTGCTTCATAGGCATATTTTGAATCTTAATCCCGATGTCATGAGCACTGTAGAATGTTTCTGTAGAGAGAGAGAAAAAAATAATTAAGTACTCATTATTGGAATCATTGCAGCAGCAACGCATTACATTCCTGAATTGGCGGTGTACAAAGACTATGTGACTGACCTTAAGTTTGCTTCTCCCAATAGTATATTGGGAACCTATT
>NW_022745047.1:0-597 GCF_011630105.1 Anneissia japonica
GCCGTATCAACAATCGTACGGACAATATAATCCAAACATGTTCACATGACAATGATTATATCAATGTAAATAGAATACCAATACATGCTATACAACATAATAAATAGAAAATATAAACATATAAAAATACGAAATGGCTAGAGATACGGTACTGTATTTCTACTTCAATTTGCTAAAGGTACGGTAAATGGCATTACGTCACCATCACCCAATGAAGTGCCAGGATGTGCGTGACATCATTTTTCAAGACTGGCATTGCATTGCAGATCATCATGAGCGGTGAAACAAGAACGATGTACAGTTCTGGGAAACTAGAACATCAAAAAGTACAATATTGTTTGACTTAGTACTGTTATCGATAAATAGGCTTATGGTTCCATTTAGTAAAGAGTTTCATTTAGCTAGGCCTATGTATAAAAATTATCAAACAAGGACTGATTCCACCAAACTCTTGGCATGCCTCTAGGCCTTTCTTAAATTCTTCGCTTGGCGAAAAATCTAAGCAAGCCTGCTCGGCCTTGCTTGGATTCTGCTTTTCACGGCAGCTGCTCTGGTGACATTGATCTAAGTGGCATAGGCCTATATCAGTCATAAACT
>NW_022745047.1:603-880 GCF_011630105.1 Anneissia japonica
CATCATACCGTCTGAACTTCATAATCCCTACATCCCAAGTTTTAGTCCAAGAAGTTCGAAATAATACCACGCTTTACAATTCCACCAAAATATTCATACAATTTGAATGCACAAAACTTTTCGTAAGGCTATACTTCGTCACTGTTATGGTACAGAATCTAGGCCTAGATTGAGAGAATAAGTTTCCCCTTTGTGATTATTACAATTGAGTGAAATTTTTCCAATAATTTTGATGCAGACCTTAATACTGTCATAGAAAAATAGGCGTACCACTCAA
>NW_022745048.1:0-1786 GCF_011630105.1 Anneissia japonica
TTGACGACCGTAGTTCTATAGCGATAATTGGATAATGTCGATTTGATGTCAACTGCTTTAAGTGCAGATGAGCTTGTCGTTTGTCTTTATTACTAGACTAAGACACGTGTTCGTAAGGCACTATAATAATTTTTTAAAGCTTTTTATTCTAGATATTAGGATTATACTCATTTAGACATAGATAGGCATTGGTAGTAAGACTATGCCTATTTTGCTAATGAGTACATTCATGTTGGATTCCTATTCTTTTTTGTGTCACGTTCATTAAACAAAAAGGTGATGTGTCACAAAAGTGGAAATAAACAAACGAGAAAACTGTTACTAGTGGCTAGTGGTTACGTAACGCTCCCGCACTGATACTTTTAAAACAATAGGGCCCATATTTTAATGATTAAATAATATATAGGGTAAAAGGCTTTGTACAAAAAAGAATTTTAATTTAATTTAAGTTTTAACTTTATTACGTTTGCAGTGGCTAAACTTTGAAATATCAAGACGAACAACGAATTACTGTAACAGGATTATCATGAGAATTTCCCACAAAACTATCACGCATTCAATCTCAAAAATGGGAAAATATTGTAACATGGTAATCTACATGCCTTTTAACTTCAATACAAACAGCTAAACGATGTCACAGTAGTTGTGTACACCGAGGTTATTATTATTAGTAGGCCTATTACGGAAATGTAAATAAAAACATTCGAGAGAACACATAAATACAAATACAACACTTTGCTAAGTTATCGTACCTTGATCGTCACGCTCAGTCATTCCAATGGTACCACCAGTGTAAATAACAAACACCTTTGACAAAGTGGTGGCCTCAGAGTACTTGGCATTTAGTTTCTCCTTTTTTTCGGCGAGATTCGTAACGGTGTTGGTACTGGAAAGAGCCATAACATTTAAGTCTTGGAGAAAAAAAGGGCAGAAAACCGAACAAAAGAAATTATGGGATGAGGTGTCCAGTCAATTCGAACTTTCCATCCAGAATATGTAAAATTGAAGTTTTGACAACTTTATATCCGATAGTAGTAATGGGCAATAAAGTTGAATGTTTTCCTTCTTCGTAGAGGGCGGTAATATCTTTTAGGTACCGGTCCTGGAAGTTATTGTGTTACTACATTGTGTCGGAGTGTTATAATTATGTTTTGTAATGCTTTTTAACCATCTAAGCTATAATCTACTTCCCATGCTATTTAAGTTTCAAGAAGTTCAAAGTTAACATAAAAAACAGATTAGCACTAGACACATTTTGAGCCCGATAAGTCGAATATTTTCCTGTGTTTTGCTACTAAAATTTTGACCAATCCCTCATTTGGTTAATTAAATCACAAACTGACTTTGGTATGCTTGAGGATGAGGCGGTAACAGTCAACGTATTAACATCAATAATGATATTTACCTTAAAAAAAGGTGTCTTGGAATAACCGGATTCGAAGCCCGATGGGAAAGTAGGCCTACTCCTTTCATGTAGCTCATGTTGACTAAATGCAGCAAGCATGACACAGTACAGTATATCGTACACACAGTAATGTATGTGAAGATCTGCTATTCCCGAAGCTGCATGGAGTTTATTAAATGGTGTAGTGTACCAATGAGTATGTTGTGCTGTGGTATCGACAACCATACATTTCCTTCTACAAGGTTTCTCATTATTCCCAGTATTCTGAGTATTCTAAAACCGAATGGAGATTTGGATTGCGAATTGAAACCAAAACACAGAGTAGGCCAACGGTGCTTAATAATATTAAAATTGTAGAAAAATAAGAAAGTAAAATAAAAA
>NW_022745049.1:0-790 GCF_011630105.1 Anneissia japonica
AACGGGTAAGAAATCTGCAGATGCAGATGGAGGAGAGAAAAGAATATATAGGAGTACTTGAAAAATGCTTGGCCGTGGCGGCGAAGAAGAATGACGTAATGCTTGGAGAAAGGTTGTCGATACTCGAAGAAGAGAGAAGAACTTTCATCGCATCTGTCAAATCTTTAATGGATTCTGTTCTTTGCTTTACCTATATAGTGGTATTGTGGCTCCTGATTGAGTTTATTGTGGAAAGGTATCGAGGTTTGACTAAGTGATGGAGAAGAAAAAAATTTACAGCATCCAAGATAATAGTAATTGTACATTATTCGACGTTTGAAAGAATAAATTTCGTAAAATATAAAAAAAAAATAATTATGCTCGTGTAAGTTTTTGTTGTTATTGCGCTGACATACGTAGAAATATGTAGATCGCCCTCTATAATACTAGGAGATCAGATCTTATGCCGACATTCGCTAAAAAAGAAACACAAAAGGCACACAAGGTTCAAATTTTCAAAATTTATTGAAACAATTAACAAGGGGTCGCACCTTTCAGGATCGATCGTCTCGCATTCTCTCGCCGTCGATTTCAAGTGTAGGTGTTGGGCGAAAAATTTTCTGTAACGTTCTGCGATCCGACGACGGAAAATTGTTTCGCGCAGTTTGTTGGCAGACTTCGAACAGGCTTGTTGGGTTCCCTCTTTTTTGGAATTTCGCATCCGATCTCTGTGTAATTTCGAGCTAGAAGGTTGCATCTTTTTTATGGCGAGCATCAAAATTTTCAAGGAACCGAACTTCTTTTTCAAAAG
>NW_022745050.1:0-659 GCF_011630105.1 Anneissia japonica
ATGGTACATCGTGTAGCATAGCTCTCAACAATGTTGTCTTATAAATAATTGTGTAATAAAATTCCTGAAGGGTTTCCAGCCTGCGACCTCTCGCTGTCAATTGAGTCTCAGCCATTAGACCACAGAGGCTTCGTGGTTGAATAGATTCAAATAACTGTCAGGAATATTGTACTGCAGAATGGTGCACCTCGATTAAAAAAGTTTGTGAATACATGTTTGGGTGAACCAAATATTGTCTATCAAGTTTCTACTTTAATAAGTTAAAAAATGCATAGGTGCTGTATACTGTATCTTACAACAGCTTGAATGGATGATTCTATTATTCTTTAGGTAAGTTTACCAAAGGAAAACTTTTCCTGGATGTAGTCATTCATTTTTTCATATATAGACAATCACAATCACATTTGTGTTGGGTGACAATCACATTCTGCTTTTTATTTTACAATAGCATTTACTGGAACGAATGCATGTTCTAACAATCCTTGTATGAATGGAGGAGTCTGTTCCATTACTAGTACGGGGTATTTCTGCAATTGTGCAAGTGGATACACCGGCACAAACTGCGAAAGTAGTAAGTACTCTATAAAAAGAATGAGTATATATATATATATATATATATTATTTAAAGTAGACAGAAAAGAAGTAACATTCTTCACAAG
>NW_022745051.1:0-948 GCF_011630105.1 Anneissia japonica
CAAAGAAAGGTAAATACGGTGTTCGAATAAAGGACATAATAATACATCGTGTAGCATAGTTCTCAACGAATGTAGTCCTGTAAATAAATGAATAAAGAAATCGTGTAATAAAATGCCTCTGGCGGGAATTGAACCTTTGACCTCTCGCTGTCAAGGCGAGCGTCATAACCATTAGACCACGGAGGCTTCATGGTTCAACAGATTCAAATACCACCAGATAAACTCCAAATAGAAACAAAATAGCTGCATAGCCTGTAATATAAATCAAAATAGCCGTTAACACTGTTAAATTATAAATCATCAAAGAAAGGTAAATACAGTGTTCAAATAAAGGACATAATAATACATCGTGTAGCATAGCTCTCAACGAATGTAGGCCTAGTCCTGTAAATAAATGAATAACGAAATCGTGTAATAAAATACCTCTGGCGGGACTCGAACCTGCGAACTCTCGCTGTCAAGGCGAGCGTCATAACCACTAGTTCACGGAGGATTAATGGTTGAACAGCTTCAAATACGTACCAGATACATTTTTTTTTACACCAAGCCTGCATTCCATTAGCTATTTCTAGCTCCTCAGGCCACATACCATTAACATGCTTTACATCCTCTCTACCAGTCTACTGCCTAGAGATTACCCCACCCTTACTAAAGTTAACACACCCCATTCTTTGGTTAACACATTAACATATGGTCACACTTCATTAGTATTGACTTATCACAGAGTGCCACTTACTTTCAACTAATTAATATGCATATAACTTCAGCTCATTAATATTCATTCATAGATCCTCAAAATCCAGCTACAACTGCTGGATACAGTGCACAATTAACACAATTAACTTATGCATATTCATTGTTTACCAGTAATTAACAATTATCCACTTGCATTAACATGGTGTTTGCAACCATACACAATAATTTTCCTGCATTTACTTTACCTAAATT
>NW_022745052.1:0-1310 GCF_011630105.1 Anneissia japonica
CAACGATGTCGATCGAACTGGCAACACGTAACCGTAATATGGATTTGGACAAAGACGATGCAATCTTCAAACTTCTCGACAAGTTGTCGCTGGAATACTTGCCGACGGAATACCTGGATTGGGTGATGCACACTTGCGAAATGTGGCCGGAATCGAGAACCATCGAGTACACTGACGAGGAGGCGATGGACCCTTCGAATTTCCCAGGATCGGACAAGACGGTTCCGTCACCAGCTTCGACGCGTTCAAGGAGAAGTTCAGACGGACGCCGGTTTTCGCAAAGGTCGTCTATTCCGTGCTCGAGTCGGTGACGAACGTGCACCAAAGGACGAGCGAAAACGGACGCACCGTCCTCAAATGCGTCGAGGCGTGGGACCGAAGACAGGCGACCGATATACTCAAGGTGAAATCCGTCCGTCTGTCCGCCGTCGAGGGAGACGAATCGCGTTCGAAATGTTCGGTCGAGTTCTTGGATAAGCACGGCAACAAGACGAAGACTATCAGCACGGGTTCGATGGGCCTCATGTACGAACCAAACCTCGGCGAGCTGGGCAACTACGTTACGTCCGAGGAGAAGCAGAAGAGGATGCAGACCACCGGCTGCAACCAGATGTTTGAAGAACGGGTCGGTACGACGGACGTGAACGCCGCCAATTACTCGTTTAACCTCAACGGAATCTACAATTCTGAAAACGGGCCGTTCAGGATGGCGAAGATGGGACTGGTGGCCATCTTGATAGACGCCCTGTTCTTCCACCACGCGGCGACCGCTTGGATGTCGCACCCTAGTTACAAGGAGTGTCACGACTCCGGCGGCAAGTTATACGTCGATCGATTCTTAGCCGGATTCGTGAAGAGATTCAGGGGTCGTTACGGATCGAAAGAGGTGGCGGACTGGGCCGGCGTTTACCAGAAGTTCAAGCTTCCCGTCGAGGGATCGCCGAGATGCCCGCAGATCAAAATGAAGACAGGCACCAGCTTCAGAAAGGCGAACGAACTCGCTCGATCACGCAGTTCAATGGATGAAAACAATCCGGATCTCAAACACGTGTCTGATTGGGCGAAGAACGCCTTCCTCGAAAACGCCGACACGGACAGGAGGTACAAGAACTTGCCGGTCGCCGACCTGATACCCGGTCTGTCACCGAAGCCGATGTCGGGTAAGCGGCGGTCCGAGATAGTCAAGGGAGATCTGGCGCGCGTGAGCTTCACCGTGGTCTGCTACTCGGACAACAAATCGACGCTGACCAACAGGTTCCTCGTTCTGTACTGTCCAGTCGCCGTGGACGTGACGCGCCGCTGCCTTTTCG
>NW_022745053.1:0-948 GCF_011630105.1 Anneissia japonica
TATCAGCTTGTATTGGGCTCGCAATGCCTTCACTTTTGTTTGAATTTGGGCCGTTGTTCTCTTCTCATGTCCGAGACTGGCTAATCTCTCAGCAAGCACGCCAAAAATTCCCGTTTGTTTTTTTTTTATTTTCTATCCGGTCTCTCAGCTCGGGTTGGCCCACTGCAAATCTACCAGGTCAGCAGTTTCCTGGTCGCTCCAAATCAATCTCATTATCATTAATTAAAAATTGAATTAACTTTTATGAAAAATAATGATTGCGTCTTGATTGAACAGACATGAATAACTCGCGGGTTTTTTTTATTCAAGAACTTCTAAACGCAATGGCATCATCGACTGTGATTGGTCGACAGCCGACGAAGAAATGTCAATCTCGGTCACGTCAGGGTCAATCCAGGGTCAATATGGGTGCTGAGCCGGGATCGAGATAGGTAGATTGAGCCCGAGGTCACGCCAGGCGCGAGTCGGTGCAGATGCGGTCACATTACGAAAATCTCACCCGCGGTGAGTCAAGCCAAGCTTGAAACTCTAGTGTGACCGTGGCCATAGTGATTAGGTGGAAATTCTTTGTTTTAAAATTATGATAAGTTGAGCGGTCAAGCGACGATTAACAGTCAGAAACTTGATGAATAAACACCTCAGTTACCAGTTATACGTTTCTTTCTTTATATTTCTTTTGTCAGTATAATATACGAAGGGCTACATTTTGGCGATCCTGCCCAAACCCAGTAATAATGATTTGAGCAAAATATTTTCAAAAGTTATTGGGAAATCGTATTTTTTTACTCGGAATGGCTCATTACTACAGTATTTTGCTAGCAGTGCAATTTTATTCCCTGAATTCGACCTCAAGGTAGCTTCCTCATGGGCTAACGGTACACTCTGGGTGATCAGTCAAGCGCGTAACGGATTTGGAACAGTTCATTTGTAATTTAGGGGGTTCCACAA
>NW_022745054.1:0-854 GCF_011630105.1 Anneissia japonica
TTGCGTTTTAATTTAAATCTCCGAATTTCTGAAGCTGACATATCCTATGAATGTAGGCTTGTAATTCAGGCTACAATTTAAAAACGGGTGGGACTCATTCAAAAATTCGAGGGGGTTCGCTAGAAAACAGGGGGGCTCGCTAGAAAAGGGGGTTCGCCCGAACCATAAAAACCCCCCCTGGCTACGGGCCTGGAAAGAAACAATGATGAGCGAGCGACCGTATCACTCTCCATTACTTCGATTACGACTACAACAACGTGAAAAAATGTACGGATGTATGTAAATTATAGTTTTCTTGCATTTATTTCATCCAGGGTTAAAAAAAAATTGAAATTAAATAAATGGATGTACTACTTGGAGATTAATCAATAAACGAAGCCTATCTTTTGCATTTAATAAGGATTGGAACAAATCATGGTATTTCAGTTGGTAAAATAAAATGAATGATTATTATCCGATAAACATTCTGAAAAAATATAAATTAATTGGTTACATCAATTGAACAAAACGATATTAATCATATATGGTGGCGTAAAATAATATATGCTGTGTTTAAATGCGCTTGCAGAATAGGAGACACAATATGAAAGAGGTTTCCGAACAGTAATTTAAGGCAAGTCATAACACATCTAAAACCACCCTTTTCAGGGGCGGATCCAGAAGTTTTGGTTACGGGGGGCTATACGACGTATATGTGTAAAGTGCCTCCAAGTGCCTGCGGAGGCTAGGTATGGGAGGAGGTGTCTCCGTCCGATAAGATGGGGTTTAGAGGGGTAGCTGAACGCTTTAGCTATTAGATGTATGTATGTATGTGTGTGTGTGCGTGTGCGTATGTATGGGTGTATGTATGTATG
>NW_022745055.1:0-1151 GCF_011630105.1 Anneissia japonica
GGGATTGTCACCTACAAGTAGGACAGTGATATATTCGCTATTGACAATCCTTGGCACATGTATTGTGTGCCTAAATAAATAAATAAAATAAATAAAAGAATAACAAAACTCAAATTGTCCCTACCCCATGGGGTTAGCATTAGGAGCCTAAACGGACATTCATTCTTTTATACAGTATTCTGTGCACCATGTTAGGATTCTACACACAAAACAGTCAATTCAGATTTTCGTAGACTACTTGGGAACAATTAAATCATTACTACTCAGTTGAATATAGCACAATTACAGTACTAGTCCGGGGGCATATGTCGAAAAATGGGCTCCCGTGGGATTTTTGTGATCATTTTAGTTTTTTGGATGGAATATATACTTTGAAGTATGCTGAATCCAATAAAATGAGTCGCCATTTTTTTTACGCACATCTTCATACGCAAATTAGTTAAAATATGCAAATTATTTCTGAAAATGTAGGGTACTTATATCTCGGTAACCACTTGTCGTAGAAAGTTGATTCTTTCTTATAGTTGTTCAGAACATGCATGTTTTTATTTACCCTAATGAAACATTTTCTTCAAAAATGACCGGAAGTGCCATTTTGCCGACCTTATTAGCATAAATATGCAAATTAGGGGTGGAAATATAGGGAGCTATATCTAGAAAACCACTGGTCGTACAGAGTTGCTTTTTGCAGCAAAATGTTTAAAACATGCATATTTATATTTACTATAATAGACAATTATCTCTAGAAATGACCGGAAATTGTGTTTTTGACCTTTGACCGCAACTTTGCGTGAATTTAATATCTTGGCAACCATTGATCGTACAGAGTTGCTTTTTGTAACAAAATATTTACAATATGCACATTTATACTCTAACAGAATAATTTCTCAATATCAACCAGAAACTTTTCTATTGACCTTTGACCTATCTTTGCAGTATATAGGCCTATTATATATGTATATATACCTGATGATGACTTATGGTCGAAAGCATTATTACAACAATTGTATTATTACTTGAATATACATATATAGGCCTATATATATATGTATGTATATGTATATGTATATGTATATATGTGTATATGTATATATATATATATATACAGTATATATGTATATATAGGCCTATATATGTATATTCAAGTAATA
>NW_022745056.1:0-762 GCF_011630105.1 Anneissia japonica
GGGGGGGGGGGGATCTTCATATACAGTATGCCCTATAGATACAAATATTATCCAAAAATCTTCTCTTGAGGGGGTCGTCTCAGACTAATTCAAACACTAATAGATAGCTTGTACTGTATAAGATCAATAGTATCTAGCTACAGAATGCATAGCAACATTAACAAATTAATTAAGAACTGTAGAACAACATACAGTAATTAGAACATTGATAATAAAGTCAAAACAAAAAATGTACATGATAACATGAATGGAAATTGCTAATTTCAACAAACGTTTATTGCAAATGCATCCCTTGTTACAAAAAACGAGAGCATCAATGATGCAATAGCCCACTTGACAATAGCTGGCAATGTTTAAGTGCTGTCGGTGGGTGGAGGTTGTGTGCAATGTTGTTAGGCCTACGTGTATTGAACATAAAAAAACGTTTAAAGTTACAGTAGTTGTATGCATCATCATAGACCTTTTTTGTTATGTCCACTTAACAGTTAGGAAAGGTGTCATGTTGTTTACAGTGATATTAAAGGAAATATGGTTGTTGTAGTTGTTATATACGTAACTTTGTGAAATATTTTGTACTGTAATTATGAAGACATATGTAGCGGTTTATGATTTAAGTAGACAGTTTGGTGGGTGAATAGAATTTGTTGCATAGAAGTATTTCATTGTGGTCCTCTAATGAAGACATTTTCAGAAGGCACATTATAATTACACCATGCAGCTTTTTACTGTGAATTTTTTTAAATTACAGAACTAATATTTTTG
>NW_022745057.1:0-216 GCF_011630105.1 Anneissia japonica
CAAAAAGTGACAATGTTAAAAAGTTGAGTCAAAATGTAATTTTTTTTTGTTAGGTTAGGGTTAGGTTAGGGTTAGGGTTAGGGTAAGGGTTAGAATTAGAGTTAGGGTTAGGGTTAGAGGTAGGGTTAGAGTTAGGGTTAGGGTTAGGGTTAGGGTTAGGCAAAGTGAGATAGGCTGAAACAAACACTATTCCATTGAAAGTTTGAAGTTTTTCGG
>NW_022745057.1:231-501 GCF_011630105.1 Anneissia japonica
AAAGTACTCGAAATATGGCGGAAAGTCAAAAATTTGCACTAAGTGCTCAACTCGGCGAGATAAGCACTTTTGTGCAAAAAGTGACAATGTTAAAAAGTTGAGTCAAAATGTGTTTTTTTTTGTTAGGCACGGTGAGATAGCCTGAAACAAACACTATTCCATTGAAAGTTTGAAGTTTTTCGGAAAAGTACTCGAAATATGGCGGAAGTCAAAAATTTGCACTAAGTGCTTAACTCGGCGAGATAAGCACTTTTGTGCAAAAAGTGACAA
>NW_022745058.1:0-2975 GCF_011630105.1 Anneissia japonica
TTTTAAAGAAAAAAAATAAAGCCACTGGTTTCTTAGCCAGTAGTAGCCACTTGGATTTAGTTGGCTGGGAGAAAAAACCAAGTATGCAAATTAAATAAGTTGCTTAAATAAATGTATTCCTAATTATTCAGTTCACTAAAAACATATTTGGTTATCAAATACTTCTTTGAGGTAAAACTTTAAGCAGAACATTTAAGTTTGTGAGAAAGTAAGCCTCTCCCTTTTCACATACATGAACTTGTGATTCAAACACACAATTGATCCACATGCTTTATTTATAACATGTAAAGTTATTTCATTTCATAATTAACAAAAGTGAATTAAAAAACTCATACAACTACTGGACTGGAAATAGGAATGGTTGACAACAGATTTATTTCTAAACAATTCGCTTGGTATTATACGATTGTAATTGAAACAAATCCTTGTTTATTTTCGAATTCAATTTCAGTATAGTAATGATAATAATAATAACAAACACAATTGTATAGGCTACTGCGTAGATGTGTGGAGTGTTGGTAGACTACTCAAAGAAGCAAGAAACACAGAATTTTCGTAGGGCCTATATTTTTTCTACTGTAGAACAATCTGACCAGTTTCAGTCACGTCAAAACATGGTACGTCATAAAGGCTACGTCATAATTCCCGTATCTGATTGGCTGCTTCTTATGATTTCTGGTCCATAATGCTAGGTCTCTTACGAAAGTTGACTCCAAGTCAACTTTCGTAAGAGATGTAACACAAGTCAACGCAAACATGATCACTCAAGCATAAGTCACTGAATCGCGGTTTCCTGTCAAATCGACGTATCGCATGAAAATTCAATACGACGATTTCCTGTCCAACATTGCTTTGCGACGATTTAACCTTACGTTACATCGATTTCACAACGCACCAGTCGCAATCGGTTTCCTGTCAATTGGCATTTTGTTACGATAAAACAACGTAGTCGTAAGTAAATCTGCCTTCTTACGTCGACAGGAAACCAGGCTTTATTTACACAAGATTCAAGCAAGAGGTTGTCTCCAGAAAAGACAAGGCCTTTCACATAACAGACACCATAACAAGAGGTGATGACATCATTAACTATAAAATAATAACATGACAGAAATTAGAGATAATCTAATTCAAATATTAAATAATTACAAAATCAATTAGAGATAATCTGATTCAAATATTAAATAATTACAAAATCAATTACTCTGGTGATGTCTTTATTGGCTTGTAAACTTTTAAATTGATGCATAAAACAGGGAGGAATTAACAGATGGTGGAAGAATGAAGAACAAAATGAAAGTAAAGTATTGATGGATAGGATAACATAACAGAACACAAAACAGACCTAAACAAAAGTCAAGGACTTGATTAGAGTAACTGATGTAAGTACTGTTACTGGTGTAATTAAAAAAATCAAACAACCTATGGCTAGCAGCAACATACACATACAAAACTTAGTTTATGCATACGGTGGCATATGATTCACAGGTTTTGGTGCGAGAAAGTGGTTTATATCCCTTTACAGGCCAAAAGGTTGCATCAGATAAAACATTGGAGAAGTCCTCTTGAGATGAGGTGGTATGGGGACCAGGTGAGAACACAGCCCAAGTAATGTCATTGTTTATGCTTAATGAAGCAGGTGAGAGATCAAGAGTGCATGCCAATCAATAGGCCTTGTCACATCAAGTCACAAATTCTACCACCATGTACCCATCAATTGAGCTAAAGAAAACGCATCATTAAAATAAGAAATCAATAACAGAAAATTCACTAATACTTATCAATTATGTTGAAATGAAAAATACAATTACATAAAACATTCACATTCTCCATTGTGACAATAAACAACTCGTAAACTGTGCATGCTTGTATCCAAGGTTAATTGAAATAAACTTATGTTGTGCATATGCTTGTTAACGTCCACTGACCTTGATGCGGGCATGAGCAATTCAAACTACAAATTAACTTAATACCGGTATTCATTTACAGGTCCTTTTTCATTGTTTTTATTGGAAGGAAATCTTCATAAAAAGGTAGATGTTTAATGTAAACTAGCTGATTTCAGAACTCAATTTTAGGAAGTCATAGGAGGATTCTGGTTTATTGAGCTTTCTTAAAAACATTTTGTATTTTGCATCCTGGAAAAGGTTAGTTTCTGTAAGATATTTATCGATACTTGTGCTTGTGTGAGGGGGAGGGGGGATACTATTCTGATTTCCTAGATGTGACCACAGCTGATTTACATCCAACAAGGATGCAAACATTTACAGTACAGTAATAAATTGAGTAAACTTCCTTCACAAGATCGCTCTGAAACTATGTCTTGTAAACTGTCAATTTTCGAATTACAAGGATAGAGGGGGCTATACAGATTTACTGATGGCATGAGGACAACTGTTAAAAAAATAAACTTCCTTTTTATAAAACCTTAATATATAATACTACTGGGAAGGCCTTTACTATTAGCTAGCGCTATTTGGTCTCTGCTGGGCTATGGCGGTTGGTTTTATTTCTGTTTTTTGATCTCTTTTTTTTAATGTTTTCATGTATGTTCTTCATGTATTGTTTGCTTGAACTATTATAAAAAAAAATTCTAATACATTACAAATTGTTTTGTTTTAAGAACCTATTTAATTTCAGTGCGTAGAATTGTTATCACTCAATCTTAATCTCGCCGCCACACAGTGTAGCTCACGCAACAACGTTGGACCATACCACTTTACTTAGAGGGGAATGTTAGGCACCTAATCACAAATAATAAATGAAACATTGTAACATTTTATAATGTCTTAAATTCATTTTGGTCAGTCACTATATCTGATATATATATTTTATGGTACTGTATAATCAATAAGAACACTGTATATAAAAATTTTGAAGTCAAGGAGACAATCTTTCGAAAAATAACTGAACGTTTTTAAACTGCTCGTAACAAAAAACTAAACGCTTAATTCTAACTATGTTTACATATTACAAAT
>NW_022745059.1:0-821 GCF_011630105.1 Anneissia japonica
TGTTATGTGCTACTCACTTATCTATTTTGAAACTGTTGTTCCCCCACCCGGCGTTTGAAAAAAAAATATGGATCCGCCAGCCCCTGTAACAGACTATCAACAACACAGTAATACTGTAGACATCATACCAATTTTTTCCACTATTGACCATTCGTCTATAATTAAAAACCCACTTTTTATTTAAACTTAACATGTGGAATAACTAAACATTATTTTTATGAACATAGGTACTGTATGTTTAATTGTAAATTAATTGTTAACATTATAAATCAATCAAAGACAACTTTTTCTATCCATAAAAGCTAGGCTTCTCCCACTGAACCCACCAGATCTTTTCCCCTGGCGTATATCTAGAAGTCTTGAAATGGGAGTGGTGATTGGTGGCGCGAAGGTGAAGTAGGGGGGTTGATGATCAGTTGCAGGTTGATGATCAGTTGCGGGGTGAAAGTCGCAAAATAAGATGATTTTAGGTGATTTTTAACTACTTGCAAGTGATTTGTTCGGGAGGGGCAAAAGTGGGAGGACAAGTAATTTTTGGGATGTGATTTTTTTAAGTAAGTCATACACTCGCACAAGCTGTTGTTTGCACAAGTGAATCTTTTTTTCGCTCGAACTAGCATCCACTCGAAGTGGCATTCACTTGAATTGCCTGGTTCCCCAGCTAGTTATGCCACAGACATGTTGGTGAATAAAATATGATTTTTAGGTTAAAATTTCAATGACAAGCTAGGGCCTATTCATCTTAAACACAGCAACGTTATTTGATATTTTGTCTTTCAAAATATCCAACTCATCTGTTAAAAAAAAGCCGTGGCTAGAGA
>NW_022745060.1:0-530 GCF_011630105.1 Anneissia japonica
TCAAAGACATAAGCAATATATTATTATATTCCAACAATATTGCGTAGAACGCACTTTCGTAAATATATTATTACGACATTGAACCAAAAGCAGTTTGTATAATTTTATTTAATTGAAGGCTAGTTGGACTAAGCATAGTTTGTCTGATTTGCCAACCCATATGCCTAGGTAGGTTCAGGCGCGGATCCAGTGGGGGGCCACGGGGGCCCGTTCCCCCACCCTGTCAGTCACGCCGAAAAATAAAAAAAAAATTGAGAAAAGTTAAAGGGAAGAAAGAAAGAGGGAAAAAACGAAGTGTACCCATGAGTTCAGTGACGGATCCAGCAGAGGGCGAAAGGAGAGCTCGATTATTTTACCACTCACTAATTTTGAATTTTCTATTGATTGTCAACGAAAGTAGAATAGAAGACACCATAGGCCATTTGCATAATAATGAATGATTACATAATAATTTCATAATTATATGGTATGAATTTTTATAATGTTGATATATTAATTTGCATATGCGGGCATATTAATTTTCATATTTT
>NW_022745061.1:0-860 GCF_011630105.1 Anneissia japonica
ACATTTATTTATTTATTTCAACAATATTTATATATTTTTTAAGTCATATCTAGAAGTAGAAATATTGCATCATGACTGCTTATTTTATTCCTTTCTGAGTTTGTTCCATACAGTACTATCTAATTGTTATTGATAAAGTGTGGTTGTATATTCACTGGTGTTCTTACCTGCTGAGGTTTAATATCATAAAGAACTACTCTGTATCCAGCACCTACAAACAACATAGCCCAGCTGCGGCCAATGAGACCACTTAAACAAAGAATAGTTGAAAGAGAGCAAAGCATTAATTGAATATACAAATAACTGTCTTCCAGACTTCTCAAATTAGTAAAATGCATTTCAGAAACACCATCAGTAACCAAGTTATCAAATATCCATAGTAAATGCAAAATTTCTGTAGCACCTAATAATTTGTTTTCAGTGCAAAATATGGGTTGCTTAAATCTGGAATTTCTAAAAAACGGGACAGAATCAAGATATATGGACCACTTTTTCTTAGTTTTTCACAATAATTAATCAGTAATCTGACAAGTATATGTTGTCTAAAGACAATGTAACCAAAGATCCTGATACAAAAGTCATTTGTTCTGGACTTTAGGCCTATATATTTATGGGTCTAGGCCTATTTCCATAGTACTTTTGTCTAATTCCATACGACCATAATTAGGCAAAATTTCCGTAGCAACTATGGAAGTTCCATAGTACTTGAGAAGTCTGGTCTTCTAAATTCCACAATATATAATAAATTTTGAATAGAAACTAAATATTGATCCAAATGCACTAATAAAAATAATATGATATTAAGAATAGGAACTGTCAGTGATAACTACTACACACACAATACACATACATAAATACAG
>NW_022745062.1:0-1681 GCF_011630105.1 Anneissia japonica
ATTAGATTAGATTAGACAGGACTTGGCGGCACAAAGTTCAGCATGACTTTAATTATTTGCAGGAGAATATCGAAAAGTACTTTTATGAGCACTGTTCTTTGATTCACTAGCTGTTTAATATCATGTAAGAGTACGAACTTTATCGACGATAAACGTATTGCAAAATAACCTAAATAACCTAAATTTAGTTGTGTTTACCTGAAAGATTCAACAATGATCTTATTCTATCATGAGTCTCAAATCAGGCATCAGGACATCTTGCTCATTTTGAACCATCTCCGTGCACATTGCTCAGGAGTTTGCTTTTTTGTCTTTACGTTATTGAGCCTGTATTCATCTAACTTTTAATGTTTTTAAAATGTATTTTTAAATTATTTGTTCCTCAGGGGCCAAACGAAATTGCCTTGCGCCCAAATTTGGTCCACGGGACGCCTATTAAGAACCAGGGTACTATATATATAAGAGTGTGGTTTTCGGCCTTCTATAGAAGTACTGTTTCTTCAAATTTTCTCACCTTTCCCTGGTGGTGCCTAGATGAATGTAGGGTCACGAATGTCCACACCCCAACTCTACCTCCCAAAAAAGATCTTTGCCCTTCCTCCTAGTTTTCGCATTGATTTTTTTCCATCAGGTTATGTTTATTATACTTTATAAGGCAGAGAACATATTAATTTGTGTGTGTTTTCTCTTCATCGATTAATTATAGTCTAGTCATTGTAAGGTTAAACTAAAAAGGTGTGCCGATAATACAAAAGCGTTATTGAATCAATTGACCAATTGAATATTGATGCATTCGCAATACATTACTGATGAAGCCTAAATACACATTGTAGAAACGTTTTGAAAAGTTTAAATCCGAGTTTACATAAGAAATAGAGGAAAGAAAACAGGATAATCTTTATAACATGTTTCCTCTTTTGGAATTTCGATATCACACCTATTTTTTAGTCGGTCTATATACCCATATTTCTCTGAATCAACAAAAAAAAACTCTGGCAAGTAGCAGAAACAATATTACTTCTACAGTAATTTTTAGGTCAATGCCCATTAGTGATTCTCTTCTACAATACGCCAACTTTTATTTCAAATATAGTTGATGGTAGCAAACACGCCTATATCATTAGATATGTTTCATTTAATTAATGTTATTTAATTTGTTTTCAAAACATTAGGTTTATTTATGTTTTATAAAGTATGCGTATTATATATATTTTTAATGTTTATGTTACTTTAACGTTTATCATACACCGAATGCAATTTCTTATTGTTTTTAACCAACTAAGGTGTGAACAGAATGTTGATAATTATGTATTTTTTGCTTAAAGTTACAGAATGTATTACCATATTTGTGTAGCACAGCAAAAAGTAGAATTTGAAATTACCAAAAACATTATAACGAGTTGCTTAATTACCGGTACTCAGATGTTATCTTTGGCCCGTGAGCCCAACTCAAAATATCTTATGTTGGCCCTTTAAACAAATAATTAAGAATCAGGGGTGTAGGAGTATAACAGGAGGTTCACCACATCAGCCTATTTATTTTTTGTTTGTTTGAGTAATGAATGTTTGTGTACATAGTTCGGCTACTCAAATGAAACATATAATGAAACTTGAATTGTACGTGGCTTTATTAAACATATTTTTGTTCATGTACCCGGTATTCGTGAAAATTATTACCTTC
>NW_022745063.1:0-709 GCF_011630105.1 Anneissia japonica
TATATATATATACATACATAGTCATATTGGTCCACGTGTGTTCAAATGATACAGAAAATAAGACATAAAATAATGATGCGGAAAACGTTGAGTTAGACAGAACACAATATAATTTATTTAGGAAACGTATATTTAAAGTACTTTGATATCGAGTAGTAGAAGCGATAGCTCATGATACAGATAAATATTATGGCAATAAAAATCATAAGATAATATATAAGCTTAATGTACATACATAAATATGTATATGATATAATGTAATATAATAAAATAATAATAATAATAAAATAATAATAATAATAATAATAATAATAATAATAATAATAATAATAAAATAATAATATAATAATAAAATAATAAAATAATAATAATAATAATAATAATAATAATAATAATAATAATAATAATAATAATAAGCCATTAACAAAATAAACAAAAACAAAGTAAACTAGGTATGCCTTGATACAAAAGTGATACAGAAGTCAAAATTAAATATAGCGTAATACAAGTAATATGGAATATGACAAGGTGGACATAAAATAATGATGCGGGAATACGGTGATATGAAAAAAGTCAAGTGTGTGTGAATGTGTAATCGCTCAGAATACCAATGTCACGGTTAAGACCTAAAGTGTTTTCTACTGTCTAACTCAACGTTTCCGCATCATTATTTTCTGTCTTATTTTCTATATATACATATATATATATA
>NW_022745064.1:0-537 GCF_011630105.1 Anneissia japonica
TATTAATAAATATATTAATTTATATATAATTATATATATATATTTAAATATAAAAAAATATATAAAAAAATATATGAACATATTAATATATATAAATATATAAATAAATATATGAACATTAATATATATAAATATGTATATAAATAAATACACAAATAAATATACAAACAATATATAAAAAATTTAATAATTACATAAATAAATATATAAATATATAAATATATAAATATATATAAATACATATATAAATAAATATATATATAAATAAATATACAAATAAATATACAACACATATATAAATAAATATATAAATAATTACAGTATATATAAATTAATAATACAGTATATATATAAATAAATATATATACAAATAAGTATATAAAAATAAATATATAAATAAATATATAATAAATATACACATATATATATAAATGAATATACAAATAAATATATATATATATAAATATACAAATAAATATAAAAATATATAAATATATATATAAATAAATACAGTATATATAAAATAATATATATATA
>NW_022745065.1:0-988 GCF_011630105.1 Anneissia japonica
TATATTCACTGTGTGTACCAGGGCTTCCTGGAAAAGCAGTGCTAGTCACTGAATGGATGCCCCCCTGGTTAAAGAACGCTTAAATAAATAATTAGACCAAAAGATTAAAACAAGTATTTTTTGCCATTATTTTATATAAATTATATTTATTACCTGTTCATCAAACAGTAAAACACCACTGACATGTACAGCATGAAAGTATACTCCAATACTCCCTTATGTTTTCTTTTATACATTTTTTTTCTCAATTACCCACATTTACTGTTTGCATGAATTTTAAGCATGGCTTTTTATATTAATTTTATTTTATGACATATTTTTTTAAAATTTGGAAATTTCGTTTTTATCTCGTTATCCCATTTTAAATCTTTTATCTCTTAATCTATCGTTTAAATATTTTCACAACAACCTTCACTAATTTTTTTTTAATGGGCGATGACACGTGTAAATGCTCAATTTTGTGCAATTTTTAAAAGTTTTTATTGTATTAAGTCTTGTTATATAATTATATTTGTATTGTATTGTATGTATGTTACTTTTACGAACGCACCGCAAAAGCGTATATATTATACTGCTGTTTTAAAAGCTTCGTTTCAAATAAAGTTATTAGTATCGATCAAAAACCTTAAAGCAATAATGTGTGAAGTTATCAATAATGTGTACAGTACAGTACTTTTTTTAGTTGGTACTGACTTGTACACAACTGTCATACAACTGTTATAGTATTCCATTAATAAAGTTTCTAACTTAAAATGTGTTGTGTTTTTCATTAATTTACGTTCGTTTGGTTCATTATCAAGGACTTTAGTTCGAAAGATCTGCCTATTTGTTAATTCAGAAAGTACGAGAAGATATCCTTAAGTTTCATCAAAGCTGAACTGGATTATATTTTCTTACATAATAATATTATATTAATTTTCAGGAATATCAAATGAAATAAAGCTAAGGAGCAAACTAGACATCGCATTCACACTGATGGAGGCATGTA
>NW_022745066.1:0-879 GCF_011630105.1 Anneissia japonica
GCAAAAACGTTGAGTTAGACAGTAGAACACAAAACATTTTATTCAGGAAACGAATATAAGTTGGGAGCAAGATAATGAGTCTAAAGTGTGAAAAACAATGTACTGTGATATCGAATAGTGCAAGCTATAGCCCATGATACTGATAAATATACTGGGAATAGAAATCATTGGATAATATATAAGCCTAATGTAAAAATAAATAAATGTATATATAACATAATAACAACAATAATAAACCATTACAATATAAACAAAAAAGTAAACTAGGTAGGCCTAGATACAAATGTAATGTAGAAGTGAATAAAAGAGAAGTGAAAATTAAAATATAACATCATGAAATAAAATAACAATAACAAGAATATAAGATATATATAAGAATAAATAAATAAATACATATAAGAATATAACAATATAAATACCGTAAATGTATATAATAATAATAATAATAATAATAATAATACAGTAATAATAATAATAATAATAATAATAATAATAATAATAATAATAATAATAAGCCATTAACAATATAAAAAAAGTAAACTAGGCAGGCCTAGATACAAAAATGTAATGCAGAAGTCATAAGCAGAGAAGGGAAAATTAAAATATAACATTATAAAATAAAAGTAATCTGGAATATAACATGGTGTACACAAAATAGTGATAAGTGTGGCGGGAATAACGGAGATATTGTATAATGTATAATCACTCAGAATACCCATGTCACGATTAAGGCCTAAAATGTGAGTATTGAATTTGTATATAAATTTGAGCTCTGAGCGTCTTCTGTCGTCGAGAGATGGAAAGTTGTTAGCTAGCAGAACACATCGGATGTTGTCAATGGAGTGGCCATAAATAAATAAATAAATAAATATATAAATA
>NW_022745067.1:0-1321 GCF_011630105.1 Anneissia japonica
AATAAAAGCAATGAAGAAAGCAAATGGATATCGTTCCAACATGTCGTAACGCTACCGAGACTGAAGTTTAAGGGTAGGGTCTAGCCAGCTCCACCAATCAACACCTTTTATTTTTAGTAACAACGTGACAATAAGCATATCCACGATGACGACAAAAAATCTCGTTTGTAAAGTCAGGCTCCGGAGGGGGAAAATGGTTAATGTTGTACACTGATTTTTTAAGACACCATATTTGACGAAAAACTTGGGAACGGTTAATAAGATTCAGATTTTTGAATTAAAAGCTGGGAAAAAAAGGTGAGAAAAGGAGTAGTTACACTTTTTACACTTTTTTTAAATATTCAAAAATCTGTATCTCATTACCTTACCGTTCCCGAGTTTTTAGTCAAATATTCTGTTTGTGTCTTGGAAAACTCAGTACAACATATCAAAAAATGTTTTTCCTCCGGAGCCTGACTTTAAAACCAGAAAAATATTTCTCTCAAAAATGTAGTGAGGTCCTAAACGTACGGTATTCTTTTGCAGACTGGGTGTCAGTAAAATTGGCTTGTAATCAATTCAGGATTTTCGTATTCAGATTTTTGAATTAAAAGCTGGGAAAAAAAAGGTGAGAAAAGGAGTAGTTACACTTTTTACACTTTTTTTAAATATTCAAAAATCTGTATCTCATTACCTTACCGTTCCCGAGTTTTTAGTCAAATATTCTTTTTGTGTCTTGGAAAACTCAGTACAACATATCAAAAAATGTTTTTCCTCCGGAGCCTGACTTTAAAACCAGAAAAATATTTCTCTCAAAAATGTAGTGAGGTCCTGAACGTACGGTATTCTTTTGCAGACTGGGTGTCAGTAAAATTGGCTTGTAATCAATTCAGGATTTTCGTAGTGCCAAGATTGAATAGGCTGTTATTTTCAATAAGTTAAATTTCAGATCCAATAAAAGTTTGGATTGGCCAAATTTGTGCTTTTTAAGCTGCGTGGAACATAAATTTCGAAGCGGCGAACGAAACGATACCTTTACCTGCACATGAAGTTTGCAAAATGAGCAAGAGGTCCTAACTTTGATGTGTGTCTCATTTAAAGTTGATCTTTTTAAATTAGAATTACAGCACAGGATATATATAATATAGTTTTTAGACAGCATAATTAAACAAATGATATCCCAAGTCGACGTATAACGAAACATATAGGCCTAACTTTTATTGATCACGAATATTTCGGTCGCACCTGCGCACATTGAGAAAGGTCGCATGTGCGACCGAAATATTCGTGATCAATAAAAGTTATATGTTTCGTTATACCAGGGAGCAGTGAAATTACTTGT
>NW_022745068.1:0-836 GCF_011630105.1 Anneissia japonica
AGAAGATGATGATGATGATCCTGACAATAACAAGAGGTGATCCGCTAGTGTAGCGGATCACCAAAAAGATCCTGACAATAACAAGAGGTGATCCGCTAGTGTAGCGGATCACCAAAAAAGATGAAGATGATGATGATCCTGACAATAACAAGAGGTGATCCGCTAGTGTTAGCGGATCACCAAAAAAGATGATGATGATCCTGACAATAACAATAGGTGATCCGCTAGTGTAGCGGATCACCAACTAGATTTGAACTCGTCACTGAGGACGAGTTTGGTGATCCGCAGTACTTTGACCCTCAGGAAGCACGCGCGTTTCTGATTGAAAAGTATTATATGCTAAAACATGCTGTATTTAAAGAGTAATTTTGAGCGTTTTAAAAGAAATTTTAAAGGAAAAGAGTAATTTTGAGCATTTTAAGGACTTACGAATGTGTACACATACGTCCTTACGTCCGTCCGCACGGTAGTATTAATACAGTGTCACAAACCCAACACATGTAACCGAAACGTAATTTCCAGCTTTAGTATGTGCTGTGGGCGTGGAAATGAACGTACGGCGCGTAAATTTTGGAAAGTTTTGGAATATTCAATATGACCTGAAACGTGCTTTAAATTATCTGAAAAGTGATATTAACAATTTAAAAATTTTAACGCACAAGTACAAATACCTTAAACTAGATTTGAACTCGTCACTGAGGACGAGTTCGGTGATCCGCCGTACTTTGACCCTCAGGAAGCGCGCGCGGTGCTGATTGAAAAGTTTCATAATATGCTAACATATGCTGTAATTAGTTTTTTTTAAAGAATAATTTTGAGCATTTTAAAAGACTTAC
>NW_022745068.1:924-1273 GCF_011630105.1 Anneissia japonica
TAACAACGCGTAATTTCCAGCTTTAGTATGTGCTGTGTGCGTGGAAATGAAGGTACGGCGGGTAAATTATGGAAAGTTTTAAAATGCCGAAAATGACCCGAAACGTTCTTTAAACTATCTGAATAGTAGTATGGAGAATTTTCAAATTTTAACAGACACGCACGTCACCATGTGTGCGTGTACAGTAATAGCACACGAAATTAAACATTGTCAAGTGTATTTAAAACTGCCTTTTAGTCGGTAATGCCACACGAACTTTCCGTTCATATAACCTATATATATTTGTCTGATAGCGTCGAAATACAGTCTGCCGCCCTCACTCTGTTCTATTTGTGTACATCTTTGAAGA
>NW_022745069.1:0-1737 GCF_011630105.1 Anneissia japonica
ATATCTAAATCACCGACATCATCAAGTCCAGCTGTGGACCTTTCATATCCGTAGGCTATGGCCTCATATAAAGTTGTGGATAAAAATGTCGGTGAAGGTCCACCATGTACCAGTGACATCGCCACTAGCTGTCCAGCATAGTAATAGTGATCATTCTCCATGGCTATATAACAAATAAAATTTTTAAAAACATGATAAGAATAAAGTTTGGTTGTCACAAAAAAAGGTGTCTTTTGAAAATAACTTATAAACAGCAAACCAACAACAGTAGTTCAAACTATAAGAAATCATATTTTTAAAAACTGAGGAAATAAATATTTAAATTTTTTTAATTTCTGGTATCAATTGTTTATGGAAAGTGGCTTATTAGGAAATTATGGGTATACTGAACCTCACTTTCGAAATAGGAAAATTTGTTTGTTTTGTTTATTTTATTTATGCTGGAAAATAATTATCTTGTTGAGTGAAGTGAATACCTACTTGAGATCATGATTATTTGGGTTATTGTATGCTTAATGTGATCCAAAGATTTATAACATAGAAGAATAGATTGTCATAAATTGTAAGACAATTACCAATGTAGAAAATGTTGCGTACATGAATTCCAATATTATAAATTATAACAGTATCAAATCTCAGCTTACCTTGACCACCAAGTGAAAGGACTCTGCTGGTAGGTGGCCCTTCAAAAAGGCTACTATATTGTACATGGTTCAGGACAAGTGAAAAAAATTCCCTTCGGGGCCCACCGACGTCTATAGCACCTTCAGTCTGGCCAATTGAGTCTGTAAATTTAACTGAAATTGGATTGCTTGCTGAAAAAGATTTTCTTCTTAGACCTCTCAATGCTCCATCCCACACTCTGGTTCTGCATATATTAAAAAATGTTGTTTGGTTGCCCTCGGGCAAAAATGCTCTTAAGGAGCTGAACAAATCAGCAGCAGGCAGCGTTGGTCTTGGAAAAAAAAAAAAACAAGTCAAAACTCCTAAAGTGTAGTGTACAGAACACAGGAAATTTTCATCTACATGTACATAAGAAAATAATCCTATAAGAGTCTTTTATCTTCTGAATACAAAAATTATCCAACAACCTGTTTCTCTGTTAATGAACTTAATTAAGTAATTTGATATAATTTTATCAGTTTAAAACAACTGAAAAATATACAACTGAAAGCATAAAGTGAAAACAATTTCTTGATTAATTTAGTGATAATAGGATTCATGTATTTTTTGATTTATTTCTATTGAATACAAAAACAATATACATCGAAAAAGAAAAGCCTACTTTTCAGGTTGCGCATAATTGCAACTGAAATATCATCATCATCATCGTCGGAAGATAGAAGAATCGAATTCGATCCAACTCGGCCACAAGTCAACTCGGCCACAGTCAACTCGGCCACAAGTTAACTCGGCCACAAGTCAACTCGGCCACAAGTTAACTCGGCCACAAGTCAACTCGGCCACAAAAAGTTTCGGCCACAAGTCAACTCGGCCACAAGTCATCTCGGCCACAAATCAACTCGGCCACAAGTCAACTCGGCCACAAGTCATTTACTGGTACTACATTGTACTAATTGTTATTATTATTGCGGTTATTATTGTTGTTATTATTATTGTTGTTTTTATTACCGTTAGTTTTAATATTAATTATTAGTCTTAGCATTAACACTATATATTGTTCAAATTTTTGCTGATATTATTATTATTATTACATATATATATAGTACATATATT
>NW_022745070.1:0-1486 GCF_011630105.1 Anneissia japonica
ATTCAACTTATGTTTTGTATGTTGTTGCACTATGGTACTACTGTATGTCACTCTTGTAATACATTCAAAAGTAGCATTATCCAAATACCGGTACCAACTTCATGTCAATGGCTACCAGATGTCTTGTTACGATGGTGGTTACTTGACCCAGTACCAGTACCAGTTGTTTGGTGAATTTCAAAATGATTCTTATTTTATACCATTTTAATAATTTTCTTAACATTAGTCTTTCATATGCTAGCTTGTAAAACAGTCAAAAGTAATAGAAATTAAGCTTTGAGGAAGGAATGAGTAGTTTATAATTATGTATTAGCTTTTATTAAAAATTCTAATTTGGAACCAAGCTCCAACGAGAGTTAATGAAATTACTTTTGCAATAACATAGAGGCTGAAAAATGCTTTACTCAGTCTTGAGGTCAAGTGCAGCAATGATACAGATACAGAATTGCAGAGTTGTCATTGGCGATATTGGTTGGGCTTTCTAATTGTAAATACATTTTCCCCTGAATGTGATAAATTCGTTATCACGCATAGACCTTTGCTAAATGCGTGAACATTTATGATCACGCATGTGTTACTGAAAAATGCGTGTTTCATCCAAAACTTTGAAATGCAGGACCGTCCCGCACGATGCGAGACAGTTGGTAACTATGCACCACCAATATCACCACCGAAAATTGGTTTTATTAAAAATATAAAAACGGTCATGCAGTAATTTGAGTCTTTAGACTATTTTCGTGAATACTTAATTCTTTACTGCGTTACTATTATTGTACTTCACACCAAAATGACCAGGCTACACAAGTTATACCGGTACAACAGGAAGTATTCCTTTATTCATATTTTCGCCGTACACACACAGCTCCGTTGCCAACGGTTTCAGCGAGGATTACCTTCAAACAAAGGAATACAAAGCATTTGATCAATCACTATCAGGCAGGTGGTCGCACACACATTGCAACCCACGTCACAACATTACTAAAAATTGATCATTATAACTATTCATGTTTTGTTTGTTTAAGTAATGAAATGTTTGTGTACTGTAGTTGAGGTGTTCAAATTAAACATAATGTACATTGCAATCAAATTGTACGTACGTGGCTTTATTAAAAATAGGCCTACTAGATTTTTGTTTATGTAGGCCTACTAGACCGGTATGATTCAACAAACACTGAAATCGTTTTAAAATGTTTGCTGAGATCGTCGGAGCGCCAGGCAGGGTTGCCAGATAGTCGACAGGCTTCACGGCCAAACACACGCCATCTTACGGCCAAATTCGGCCAAACTTTTTTTCAATATCGGCCAAAATTCGGCCAGATTTTAATCCGATTAGAAGACAGTTATGTGGGTACATATTCATTTGAAATACTGCAAAAATTACAGGAAAATCAGGGGCCCAAAGAAATTCAAATAATATACATAGAACAATGTTAAACTTCTTTTAATTAATCTATCACCATAAAATACATGCCCAGCTACATCATAA
>NW_022745071.1:0-625 GCF_011630105.1 Anneissia japonica
TTCAAGTCCTTTGGTGCACTAATCCAGCACATAAACTAAACTGAATGGCGGGTGCAAATGAAGAGAGGGCATGTTAACCTTGAAGCCAAAGTGGTGCTGCTGAACAGGTAGAATCGTCATCAAATTTCACATCACACAAGTAAGGCTCGTTTAATTTTTAATTCTACCATATCAGCAGCGACTTTTAAGACATAAGAATTTTAAGCAAAAATGAACATCTTGTGACACAAAATCAACGTGAATTTCTGGCGTGGAATCCAAAAACTGTCAATCGGTACGGACTTGCTTACCTTGCTGACATTTGCTTCCCGTGCACTATGGGCAGCAAACCTAGTAGTGTTTATTCTGGCTAGACCGAGCAACAATTTAATCCATCTACCTACAGTACCAGCTCCAATAATAGTCATAAATGGTTTAACATATAAAATTAAAGTTTGTAACTAATTGACTTCTCAATAAATGCGTACACTCCAAATAATTTTCAAGTGCAGCGTATACGATTCAATTCACTTCATTTGATATTCACCTTAAATAAAAGGGTATGGTCAAAAACCAGGCACAATGCAAACAATGAAAATAAAAAAGGGGAAAAAACCAATGTAAAAAGTTAATAACAAGAAAACAG
>NW_022745072.1:0-9566 GCF_011630105.1 Anneissia japonica
TATATAAACACTGATAGCGCCCCTCACCTAATCATTGACCACCCCTATACTTAACCACCACCCCCCCCCCAACCCATTAGACACCCCATTTCAAGACTCACAAGTACGCGACTGGGTGGAAATACCTATAAATAGACATTTATAGTTTTCACTTTGGCTAGTTCTTTTGTGAAAACTGATTTTCCCAACATTTATTTTCATCCGCATCGGATTTAATAAATATAACACCCAGGATCGTCTGCCACTATAGCTATGTTTTCATCGGGTTGTATAATAGATGTTCGTTTCCTATCATCAGTGTAGTCTGTAAGACTAGCATCAGATTTATTCACTGTAAAATGAAATGGTCGAGGATCGTCTGTGTCATTAGTAGGCCTATTAAAGTCACTAGGTTGTATATCAGGCAATTTAGATCTAAGCTTCCTGTCGTCGATTTTTTCTTCAAGTATGCTGTAGTACAATGGTCCATGATCGTCTGCCACTATAGCTATGTTTTCATCGGGTTGTATATTAGATGTTCGTTTCCTATCATCAGTGTAGTCTTTGAGACTAGCATCAGATTTATTCAGTGTAAAATAAAATGGTCGAGGATCGTCTGCCACTATAGCTATTTTGTCATCGGGTTGTATATATGATGTTCGTTTCCTATCATCAGTGTAGTCTTTAAGACTAGCATCAGATTTATTCAGTGTAAAATAAAATGGTCGAGGATCGTCTGTGTCATTAGTAAACCTAGTACTGTCACCAGGTTGTATATCAAGCAATTTAAATCTCTGCTTCCTGTCGTCGATTTTTTCTTCTTCAAGGATGCTGTAGTCCTCGTCGTTAGCAATGTATTCCTCTGGTTGCTGTTGAACCCAGTGACCTGGTGCAAGTACAGGATCATCTGGATACGAGTATTCATGGTAATCGTCAAAAGAATTGTCCACTTTTTGCTGAACCCCGTGACATGGTGCAAGCAAAGCATCATCTGCATACAAGTATTCATGGTAATCATCAAAAGACTCAAATAGGCCTATCTGTTCTTTACCATCAGGAATGTGAAAGTAAACCTCAGCATTTTGTAACTTCAGAAGTGCTACCTCGGGAATGTGAGAACGAACCATTTCAGCATCAAGGGACACCAGAGATACTGAATTAGAAGTGCCATTTCCAACGTTTTCACGAGACTCTAAAGATGAAGTAGAGCTATTTATATGCCCACGAGCTTGCGTTACGTGGTCCACATTCGGGTATAAGTATCCAATACTATCTTCAAATTCTGATTTCTGACGTTCCAGGTCTTCGGAATGAGGGAGACTTGTGCTGTTTTGCTGAAGTTGTGGTCGCACTTGTTGACGTTCAGTTGAGTTGGCCGCAATTGAACAAGAATCGTCATTGCTTCGTGAATTCTCAATACCAGTAACTAAGAAATAGAATCGTATAAGCATAAGAAAAACCTGCCGATATTTCACAAATATCATCAACATGCATAGTACACAAACGATGGAATACAGTAGAACCCCTCCTTTGGGACGCCCCTATTCAGGGGACACCCCTATTAAGGGGACACCTCTATTAAGGGGGTGGGGACACTTTCTGAGTGTGCAAAACCAATACAATACAAATCATTTAATTTTATATTTTGACACCTTTTAAGCAATAAAATTGATTTAAAAACAGAATTCTTTTCCTCTCAATCTTGGAATGGGCATTGGTATGCCCAGTGCATGCGTTACTTCGACGTCGTCAATCTTGTCAATTTTGACCACTAACAATGGGGATTTCTTGTATTTTCATATAGGATTCTAATCTATCTGTACAGCCTGCACCGTAATTTTTAAATTATTACTCTTTTCATAGTATTCTATCCTGTACATCTAATAGAAAGCTAAATATTTCAAAAAATAAAGGGAGTACTGTATTACAACTTTTGTTATTTAATTACGATATGTTAATTTCATATCATAAATGAATTTGCATTGCAAATTATACTTATAAATTAGTTACAATTCAACTGTATGAAGAATATAAAAATATGCCAACCCCCCCTCCCCCCATTAAAGGGATAATTTCACATTTTTGTTTAGTGTCCCCTAAATAGTGGTACCTATATTCAGTGGACACTATTATTATTTAGGGGACACTTATTTTTGTCCCAAATTAGGTTGATGAGCGGTTTTTATAATTGCTGCGAAGCAGCCAATTCATATTCTTGACAGCAATTTGACCACTGAAAGGTCATTGTTTGTCAAAAAACGAGTGCCTATAAGACGACTGAAAAGCGGAGTTTCCTTCTTTCGTTCTGCCGGGTAAAATCAATTACTTTAGGCGACGTTTGTAGACTACCTACTCGTACCAACGTCCGTGTGTCGCGGTAGCCTTATCCTACTCTAGGCCTAGGCTAGCTAGGATGGTATAGGCCTAGCCTTGAAGGGATGAAGGTCCCAATGAAAAACAATGTCGCTCTTTGATAGCTAACATTGTCTATTTAACATCACAATAATTCATTATTAGACCTATAGTTGTTTTTTGAATTGTACCTGTCTCTTATACACATCTTGGCCTCTCAACAAATGCATTACAACGTTACAATCATAGATTTTTTTTATTTTTTTGCACCGTCCGTCCTTGTGAATAGAAAAACCTGAAGTTTTGAGACTCAAATTACCTTTTCGTTTTCCCGTAGCGGCAATTTAACGTAAAGGGGGTGTTTCTCAAATTAACTTTGATTTTCATCCCCCCCCCCCCCCTTGTCAAATATTGGGGGGGGGGGATATATGCCCCATCCCCCGGGATCTTTTAACACTACGGCCGACCCTTTATTAAGGGGACGGGGGACACTTTCTGAGTGTGCCAAATGGTCAAATAACCCCTATATTAATTTTTTGAATCATTATATCACAACTACAGCAGTCTCAATGTAAGAAAAATTCATTTAACTTCATATTTTAACGCCTTTTGAGCAATAAACCAGAATTTTCTCCACTGGATCAGATTTCAGATAAGTCAATCTTGTCAATTTTGACCCTTAACTATGTGGATTTCGTTTCCTTTGTTTTTCGTGTACTTTCACATGATTCTAATACATACCATAACATGGACCATTAATTCTAAGTCGTTACTCTATTCATGCTACACTACATTCATCCAATAGAAAGCTAAATATTTTAAATTGAAAAAAAAATCATGCATCATCATGTAATAATATTGGGAACATTTTATTATTATTATTTTATTATTTATATCATTTATACGGCGCCATTTCTTTGTAGATAAAAGTGGGTGGCGAGAACCCAGGCAGTGATGGTTTGATGAAATGGGAGGGAATAACATGTACCATACAGGCCTGTATGGAGCCCGACAAGACAGGTGATTACAGGAGAAGCAATGCAGATAAAGTGCCTTGCTCAAGGACACAAGCGAAATGTACAGTACAGCGAGGGACTGAAAGCCCAACCTCAAGATTAGGAAACCATACCGTTCCCGCTGCACCAAAGCGCTTCTGCAACATACAACTGTTTTAATTACAATTATGTGCTGATTTCGTATGGGACACCCCTATTAAGGGGACAATTTTTCTGGTCCCGAAGGTGTCTGTATCTGTTTAAGAGTATAGTGTATAACTGATAACAATTACTTTTACTTACTTAGATTGTACCTGTTATTGTATTATTGCGATGTCATTATGGTGCTTTGTAAGCTGACTCTACTTCAGCATTCGTATACATACCTTTTCCTAAGCTCAACGGTTTGAGTTTTATAGTCGAAGTTTGATTAGGCCTGTCCGTATGTACATTCATTATAATCCTGGAAAAAAAAAAAAATCCCGCAAATTTTCATATTGTAAGCATCGTCATCATCAATTCACAGCTGAATTACATGTTTCCATTAAATGGGAAAATGTAATTCAGTCAGTCTTGAATCCGTTTCCGTAGTTTTTATGAAGTGTATCAAGACTACTTAAACCCATACGTGGTTTTCCCAGACGCAGCAGCCAATCCCCGATACAAGGTTGTTAGCAATGGAGGCTCCTACTCTGACATTGTTGTTTCCACGAATAAGCCTAATGCCACTACAGTATTATTTTAGAAAACCTGTGGTCACCAATATTAATTAAATTTAGACGAGTTGGGACACAAATTGGATTTATATCCGAAACTGAATCTTTAGGAATAATTGGAAAAAAAAAAAAAAAAAAAACTTTTTCCCAAGAGTGGAACGTCTATTCTAGGTCATGGAACAATAGAGGCCTATCTCAATGGCAACATTACTATTCTGAAGTATTACCGGGTCCAAATTCAAGTGACCTACTGTATATGAGAACAGTAATTTAGATAATATCGCTCATTACCTTACCATCATATGGGTCCAGAGGTCAGTACTGGTCAGGGTCTATAGCCACAGAGGGTGATTCAACCAACGTTCGTATTTAACATTAATTGTGTAAACTTTCCTATATTATGAGGGTTTTTTCTGGTTCGTGTTGTAATAATTATTTTCTTCTGACTTACGAACCCCTTTGAAGAAATTAAGGGTAGTGAGTGTCCAAACCAGTGTAAACCATTAAAATGGTCCTGCCAATTGTTGGTCCATAAACCATGTTGCCATCTAGGCCACCCCCTCCCCCTCGGAATTAATTTGTTAAAATGCTTTGTAGGACCCGTAATATTAAATTTTGGTTCCGACGATTTTCCTCCATTTATGTGTTGTGTATATATAATGCTCAAGTATGTTATAGCATAGTAGGCCAATAGATAGACAGGTAGGTGATGCGTAATTATTTAACTTGGCATGGTAGCTGACTCTATTAGCGGTGAATGTCACTGTCGGGACAATCAGAATACACATCAGCTCTACAAACAAAACCATGCCTAGGACATGTCTTTTTTTTTATCCGTAAAAAGTAACTACAACATACCTTGTTTTTCGATGCCATTTTCGACACACACAAAAGACGGCAATTACCACCAATAATGCTATTATTGTGAAACAGGCAAACATAATATTTCTTTTAGGTTTGGCGTATTCGAAGGTATCTTGTGTAGGTAAAAGTATCCCTTGTTCTTTAAAGCTGAAAAAGGTAATCGAATCAGCTTTACTTGTATGATCGTTGATACCAGGTCCTTCAGAACTAGATGCTGTAGTAGAATGATTGCAGCCATGAAGTATATTCTGATGACTTTCCAAACATTGGCTCAAGCATAGGCATGCCTAGTTACTATATATAGATAAAGGCTGCAAGTTAAATGGTTTAGAACTATTTTCTTTACAGCATTTGGTCTGAAGTACCGGATTAATTTTAAATTCCTCTGTAAATACCGAATATATTTTACAGGTGCCATTGCAGAAAACACTGTCTTCATAACAACAGTAAAATAACTTTCTGTTCTCAACACCATGGACTATGCTTGCTGGTTTACCATTTTCTGACGTCAGATCGCCAACTATGGTCTTTGCATTGTGGTCTTTGTCTTTCGGCGAAGACGGAAGGGGGCCGGATTTCAAAATCAGTGTTACACTGGAATCACTTAACATCCAAGCAATTGAAATTGATAACAACATGTTAACTTTCATATTTGTGAGTCTTTGTTTCATCAACCTCCACCACAGAAAACTCGATATCTCTTACGAATGAATATATTATATCAACTGCAAAAATAATGAATAGGGCCTAATGTTATTCTCAAACAGATGCATTTATGTATGTTTATTTATGTATTCTGAATTGATAACCACTACTCGATACAGACCGATATTTAGCACAGTAGCATATTGCACACATTAGTTATCTTAAGCATTGTCTTAAGATTGATATTATCATAATCATCATCATCATATTTCTTTTTGTTGTTATCACCACCACCATCGTTCTTTATATTCCCGGTATTCAACCCCGGTCCGCGAGGAACATTGCGAAAAATAAATAATTTTTCCGGCCAATTATCAGTACTTACATGAAAAACATTAAAAGACGTGCTGAGTTAATAAGCCATACATTGTACTTCAGTCTAAATGTATAAAAATAACGAATGAATATTTTGCCTATTTTAATTAGAACCATACAAACTTCAAGAAAAGAATAAGATAATAATATAAGAAATTACACGCTTTATTCACTATTCACACAGGCTTACCACTACCATGACATTTTTCGTGTGATATGCGATATATAATAACGAAATTGCATTATGCTTAATTAACAAAATCAGTTCAGTTTTTCAGTCATTGCAATGCGAGAGTATGGAACAATTGGCGCCTATTAAGACGTCATAAATTTACATACATTTTCGATTTAAATTTTGTAGTCTTATATGCCGACTATTATACATACTATTTAAACTTGCTATTATAGTGTGCGGCCTACCTACACATGGAAATACAAATACAGAGTTCTTAGTAATGCTTTTATAATTCTACTCAATACAGTGTGTTACTTACAGCATGGAGGTATGCTTACAGCAATCCCTAAGTGAAACACAATCCCTTAGTCCCAGTTTCTTTCTCTCCTGTTCCAATTGCAATGTTTCATGCTCATACACTTCTGCAAATGTGCATGAACTACTAGAAACTGCCTTGCTTACGGAACAATTCAGTTTTGTTATAAAAACATTTGTACAAAAAACAAATTTATGATGTTTAATTTGTCTGGAAATTTGTTGTTTTGATTTCGCTTTATAATAGCTTATTCGAGTCTTAGCTTTATGAATGTAATTGTTTCGGTATAGTCAGCAAGTTCTTATTAAACCATACGGGTATTCAGGATAATATTCATATTGTTTTATGAATAATACGACTAATTCAATTACAAGTAATGAGTAACAAATTTAATAGAAAAATAAATCCGAAGTATATCCTTAATAGGCCTAGATTGCAAAGGCTATGAAGTGTAGTGGTAATGGATGTAGACTAAGCGCATAATACTAGGTCTGTATCAACGGCGTATGCAGGAGCTGTCTCTTATACACATCTAGATGTGTATAAGAGACAGGTAGAGGGGCGCTAATTCGCAAAATAATGTGATTTTAGGTGATTTTTTTCTACTTGACCGTGATTTTTTGGGCGCCTGGTGGGGGTGGGGGAGGGCACTAGTAATTTGGGGGAGTGTGCACCCCCTAGATACGCTACTGGTCTCTATGCGTTTTCAACAAATGTAAAAAAGAAATTGAATAAAAGAAACAAATAAGGGACAACAAAAACAATCAACAAAAAGAAAAAAAATTAGATTAATGAGAAAAGATGAGTTTTGCGTCCGGACTTAAATAGGGAAATGGATGAAGATTCCCGTGTATTAATGAGAATAGAGTTCCAGAGTCTAGGAGCGGCGACCTTAAATTCCTTCTATTAGAAGGATTTTCTGCACAAATCGATACCGGTATTAACAATTAATTGGTTATGCCAATTGACTATCAAGTGGAGTTACTAGGTTCGATTCTAGACGGGTTTGGCATATTTTTACCTTTTATTCTGATTTTTATTTTTGTATTTCTTTATTACAAATGTTTACTCTGGTGCGCACTGTTTGATTTAATGAAGTACAGTCTCCTAGGAAATCCTATATTGAAGTATACTTGTGGAGTTGAATATCTTAGTGGTTAAGATGCTTTCCTTCCAATCCCAGGGCACTGGGTTCAGTTCCTGTCAGTGTTGCAGGAAATTTTCTCACCATCAAAGCAACTCCACTCCCTAAACCTCATATTGAGATTTGTATTTTGTAAAGCATCATGTGTGGGTGTGTTTGTCTTGTGTAAGGAATTGTCACCCACAAGTAGGATAGTGATTTGCTATTGAAAACTAAACTTACATGTCTGTTTGAACAACAGAACATAGGGCTTTTCTCCATTGGTTTAATGAGAAATGAAGTTGAAATTGCAACGGAAAAACCAATATAATAATTTTAATGATGTAGGGAAAAAAAACAACTCCAAAACCAAGTTTACTGCGACGGTATTAGTGAAACTTGAACTATGGCTGCAATGGTAATAGCGAGGTACATCGTGACCCATAACCATTGCGCGCTATGGTTATGTACATTTTCAGTTCATAGCGAGACAATTACTGAAAACAAAATTGTTCATGCATATCACGGTAGTTTTGAGTTTAACCTAGCTGTAACTGGTTTAAGCGCTTTAGAAAACGCAAATTGCGTTTAAATAATGTATTCAACTGTCAACAAAAAAATCTTTAAATAGTCCTCAAATCCACACCCTACTACAGATCGTCACCAAAATTGTAAATTTGGTTAAACTTTCCCGAAAGTTTTATTCGGATCAGTTGACCCGTTTTTGAAATATCTGCTCTGGGACGTTTTCATTTTAATGGTCCTCATATTCACACCCTACGCCGGATCATCACAAAAATTCAGTCGTTTCTTTACTGGACCTTTACGAACTATTATAGAAAGTTATATTTACACCCATTGAAAACTTCATATTTACGTCTGGGATTATTTTACAAGACCTTTACAAAATATTATAGAATGTTTCATTTAGACCCATTGGTATTTTCGAAAGAGATATTTAGGTCTGGGTCCTCAAAAATTGAAAAGACCATCAAATTTACACCCTTTACTTAATCTTCACTAACACATACATTTTTTCCCCAGTACTGTTGGGAAAAGCCAATAATAATAATAAAATTAAAATTATATACATGTTAAAAACATGTTTACTGTATTTATATAAACTTAAACTGCGCATATATACTCAATCAATACAGTACCAAGATCTCATTTTCATCCTTATTCTTAAATACTACAGTATCTTTTTAACGTAGGTTTGGCGTTTGATTTTTGTGTGTACGAGAGAATAATAAAAACATTCAATTAAATCAATGCCTCCTTCAAGCCGCCATATAATCCAATACCGGTACTGTACATCAGAACTTTACGTACGTTGGTCTGTCCCCCCCCCCCCAGGAGTATAAATGGGTACCTGGTAAAATGGTGTGGCATTGAATATATTACATTCTGTATCAGCATTTTGAAAGCCCTACTATGAATACTCCCCAGGGAGTGGAGGAGGTTACACCAGGGAGATGTAAAAAATAAAGGAGGGAGCTCGAAAGATAGGCCTTTGATCCTTGATGGTCACCGCCCCATTAAAAAGCAATAAACTTAATTGGTGTCTTCGCCTTATTACGTAATGAGTATATTTTTTACATCTCCCTGGTTACACTTTGTTTTGGCTTGATAATTGCTCCAATGAATAGGGATAATAATAATAACATCGCCAGCTCCTGGTATCCTTTGGCAAAAGTAGCCGTATAAATCCAGGCCCGTAGCCAGGTCATTTCAAGGGGGGGTTCTCTTGGCGTGGGGTCCAGAGGATTGCCTAAGGACCCAGGTGGGGTCGGGGGCGAAGCCCCCGAAGCCAGAGCAGTTTTTGTGTTTAATGGGTCTATATAATGTTATAAAAGCAGTTATGTTTTGAAAAAGATCTATGTAATAAAAGGTGGTAGTATAATAAAATTTGAAAATATTTCCTGATAATTGGCATGTTTTAATCACACGGAAAGACAAAAAAAACCTCATTGCACAATCAATATCAATATACTCAACACATTTATTATTATAAAACAAAACAAGC